>NC_089588.1:108371666-108559461 GCF_019320115.1 Miscanthus floridulus | reverse complement strand
TGAAGAATGCTACGCCAAATTTCAATGCTAAGGCGTTTGTCAAGTTGGAGTCCCATTGGGATGCCTTCGTAGAATACAAGACATCTCAAGACAGTGAGGAACGTGTGATGAGGAATCGGCAGAATGCCCGACAGAAGCAATACCATCATCGCATGGGATCAGGTGGTTATAGGAGTGCTATTCCCAAGTGGCAGAACCTAGAAGTAGAGATTACTGCCAAGGGAATCATACATGAAACAATAGAGAAGAACTGGCCTCAACGCGCGAAGAATTGGTTCTACGCTCATGGGGGAAGCCTAGACCCAGACACTGGCAAGCTAATTTTCGGCCAAAAAATTGAGAGAGCAACAGAGAGAAGGATGAATTGACATATGCCCTAGAGAATCCCGAACATGGTGGTCGAACAAGAGGCTATGGGGCGGTTTCGTGGCTACATGCATTCCCAGCAGACAAGGATACCTACAGAAGCCGCCAGAGAAAGAAGGATGAGGAGGCAGAACGAATCCGTGCATTGGAGCAATTTGTTGATGAGTCACGACAAGCATTGCTTGAATCACGTGAACGAGAAAAATCTCTTGAGGCAAGAATGCAGGAGGAGATCAAGAGGCAAGTGCAGCTAGCAATGAGTCAAATGCAATCGCAATCAACGCCGGGAGTCACCATTAGCCCCGTTGGTCAGATGAAAAGCAGTTGTGCTTCTATGGAGCTGCCAATTATTCAAGACGACGCTGGGTTGCGCTTCCCTGTTGATGACATTACCGAGCCTCTAACAACATGTGAGCTGCACATTCTAGATGGTAATAATGCATCAATCATGGTGGCTGTCGGGGTTGTATCTCCAATAGACCGAACGAAGACACCAAGAATCCATGGGTCAGTTATTCAACCTAGATATGCTAGCATCTCGGTCGATAGAGTGCTCAAAGGTTACAGCAATGTTCCTCTTGACATTGAAGGCGGTGATGGGGAGAAGACACTAGGAGAAGCAGAGAAGATATTTATTCAATGGCGCAAACGCTTCATCATCATTCCTGGGGCGCCACCGCTTCCCCTACCTCACCCTAGGTACGAATGAAAGTGAATGAAATATTATTTTCCATTAATTTTCTATTGGCTTCAAAAATAATTGACACACAACTTATTTTTGTAGCAGGGTCTCCCCCAGCCTAGCCTAATTATTCATTCCCCATCTCATCACAGCGTCGCGGGGGGCGAGACGACTTCATCCCCACGGCGATCGCCAACTCCTACACCGGCCCCATCGCCTCCACAATGATCTCCAACTCCTACACCGGCCCCACCGCCTCCACAATGATCTCCAACGCCTCCACGCCGATCTCCACCAACACCGGCCACATCGCCTCCACGCCGGTCTCCAACACCGCCCCCACCCCCTCCATAGCGACGCACTACAAAGACGTCTAAGGTCCTGGTGGCAAAGAAGACCCCGAGAAAAAGAGTTATTTCTCAAGAAATACTTCCTGAAAAGACTGATGAGCAAATAGCAGCTGAAGAAGACAAAAAAGTGAAAGATTTTTTTATAGATACCAAAAACAAGAGTCAAGCGAAGCTTAAGGAGAAGCCGTACTTTTACCTACCACGAGAGGTGCTGAGGCAGAAGGTCGATGCTCACAAGAAAAAGATGATTGAACTTCGTAAGCCTTCGCCACTATCAGACTATGACCGCTCCCTCATGAAGTCACATGATGCAGGTAAGAAAAGGAAAAGAGCATCAGGGAAGGTTGTCCCACAGCTCGGACAACAGAAGCAACCAATGTAAAATATTGTTGTTGCTAATGAATATGGTTCCAACATAGAAGTCTATCGACCAGACAACTCTGGAGAAGTGTCGGTTCAAGCCCTTAATGCTTTTTTTAAAGATACTGGTTTAACCTTGGATCAATTGACAGGCAAAGCTCCAATCCAGAACCTGGAAGTTGATACCTGGAAGACTTATAAATATGGCAAAAGTCTGTACAACCCTACGGCTCTGAATGAATTGGGTACGCAAATGTACTTGCTCAACAAGTGGTACATGCAGGCGTGTGGTAGGGGTGAGCAGTGGATCTTTGTCAGATTTAGAGACCATCATTACTTCCGTGGCGATGACATCTTACATATTAGTTTCGAAGAATTGCATCAACTATTCCACTTGGACGCTCTGGACAAATCAATCATTAGCTCCTTTTGTTTGTAAGTGATTCTTACTTTTATTTAATAAACTCACTTCCATGCGTACGTGTATATAATTATCCTCACATGTAACTTATATTTATATACAGATTCCAGATGTCAGAGCTCCAAAGAATACAAGACATCAGTGTTGGCTTCATTGATCCTTATATCGTATTCAAAACCGGTATTATTGTCAAGGAGCGGTGGGTATCTGAAGCACAGGAGAATATCATGATGTTCTTCGTGAAGCAGCACGACAAGACAACAATACTTTTCCTGTACAACTTTGAGTAAGTGTTAATAATAATGTAGTCTACACATTTTATGTAATATCAATACAACTTATATGCATGTACGTGTGTGTATAAACCAATGCAGGTTTCACTGGATACTCATTGTCATTGAGTTAAACTCAAGTCGGTTAGTAATCTTTGACTCGTTGAGAAAAGAGCGGGCACTATACCAAGATATGATAGACATTATCCAGGGGTAATTTCGATCTCTCACGCACAACTATTATTGAATAGACTGCCATAATTTATTAACGATCGTACATTATTGGTCGCACAGGGTTTGGAAAGAGTTTATTCGGCAACATCGCAAGGATTGCAAGGCACCACTTAATGTAGTTGAAATACCAGTAAGTTGTACTATATACACTTCCCCACGTGTTTAATTACTATATCGTACTTCAATTTACGTGTGAGATGATGAGAATAATCTTCTTCTCGTATAGTGGTGTTTGCGGCAGGAACCAGGTAATAACTTGTGTGGATACTACGTTTGTGAATTTATCACTACGCACATAAGAAGAACTCCTAAAGATGTCCTCAGAGTACGTATATATCAATTTTTTATTTATTTTTAAATGAATATATATATGTATTAATACTTTTCCTTTTATTTCAAATGCAAGACTGAATGGTTGAAACGAAGGGTCATGCAAAAAGACCATCTGAAAGCAGTTCAAGAGTCAATAGCAGGATATCTTCTAGAAAAAGTGCTAAATCCCAACGGCGAGTTCTACTTTGATCCTAAGGAATAAATGATGTAAATTAAATGTTTATTGATATCGTTATTTTCGAGAACAAGATTATGAAAGTGTTGTATATATACATATATATATATATCTATAATATATATAGGTTCATACTTTATTCGAATATTGTCGGCGTTTCGGACCGGGGGGGTCCTCAACCAACGAGTGAATTTGTGCTGTGTGCCCCTAATCCCCGATGGTGATGCAAAGAGACACAAGGTTTATACTGGTTCAGGCAATCGACGCCCTACGTCCAGTCTGAGAGATCGATCTTGTATTCCTTGCACCGGAGTGCTTGTAGTAGGGGGTTACAAGCTAGGTGAGAGAGGGAGCTAGCCCCAGGTCTCGGCGGGGGTGGTACGGGCTGCTTGAGGCATTGTTCTCAAGCAGCGTAGAAGTGTGTGGTTCTATTGGTGAGTTCCTCTTTCTGCTCGTTGTTCTCCTGTCCCTAGAAATGGCCCGGTCCCTCCCTTTTATACTCTAAGGGAGAACTAGGAACATACATATGTTGCTACATAGCGTTCTATGAATGGGGATGGCGTGTCCGAGCCCTACAGCCAGCCACTGTTGTGGTATGGTCGATGGAGTGGCTCCGTCCTTGTCGTGCAGAAGTGACGCGCCGATCATACTTGATCTTGTGCATCGTGGGGCTCCAGTACAGCTTGAGGCAGGACATGGCGGGTGATGTGCCGGTCATCGTGCAATGACGTCGTAGGGAGCCGAGGCTCTGCAGATGCTGAGGCCGAGCCATCGTGGGGGGCTCGGCGGACATGGATCCTCAGGCTGCCGAGCCCCTAAAGCAAACTGCCGAGGCTTTGGAGGGAATTATTGGTCCTGGGTACTGATTCCGAGGCCACAGTATCCCGGACGTAGCTCCCCACGCCGCGTTGTTCTTGGAGCAGGAGTTGGCAGCACAGTGAGGCATGGGCGTCAACCATGTGCATAGCGGTGGGCATAGTGGCGGGTAACCCCTGCCCAGTCCTGCCTCCCGTCCCATCGGCCATTCCGCTGTACTATGCCGAGCATGCGGCCGATGTCAGTGGCAGCAGTTGGCTGAGTTAATGCGACGCGACGTTTTGTCAGAGGGACAGGTGAAGGAAGAGGCAGCGGAGTGTTGCCGAGCCCGCCTCGCGTGAGGCGGAGGGTCGGCGACCTGGCCGAGGCCTGCGACGAGAGGGGGTCGGCCAAGGCCTTCGGTGGGGGATCGCCCGAGGCCAGCGGTGAGGGGGCCTCGAGCGATACGGAGAATTGGTCGAGGCCTTTGGTGAGAGGTCGCCCAAGGCCAGCGATGAGGGGGCCTCGGGCGAGTCAAAGAGTCGGCCGAGGCCAGCGGTTGTTGGCTGGTTTCGATCTTTACGAAGTCTAAGCAGTCGTTTTTTGGTTCTTGCTTAGGGTACCCCTTCTCACGGTATCCGACAGTAGCCCCCAAGCCTTGGGGGGAGTGGAGGCACTCCCCCTGAGGTTCTGACGAGAATTGGCTCTTGATAGTTCCTGTCGGGATGGTGTTTCGTACTCAAGGTTTCGGTTGGTGCGCGCGAGCGCACCCGCCGGGTGTAGCCCCCGAGGCCCTGGAGGAGTGATTTCACTTCTTCAGGGGCTTTTTTCTCTTTCGAGTGAGGGGTTTTCATTGTGTTTGCCGAGCCCGTGGATGCGAGTTCGGATCGCTGGGCCTCGACGATGCTGCGGGAAGAGCCCCTTAGCCTCTGCCTGGAGCGAGAGGGCCGTCAGGGGTTCCCCGGCTTTTTGTTTGACCCTCGCGCTTCCTTTTCGCTCGGAAGGAGGGGTGGAAGATGCCATGCTACCCTCGGTGGGCGCGAGCGATGACATCTCCGGTGAGCTGTTATCGGGTAAGTCCGAGTGGAGGCCCGTACCCCGTTCGCTGGGGGTCGGCTAGTGGTCTGGAGACACGCTCCAAGAGTACCGGAGGGTTTCTCTAGTGGGTGTCGAGGCCGTTCGCTGGGCCTCGGTGGCTCGGTGCTTCCCTACGGTGGGATCCCATTCGGAGACCTCCCTGCCGGTCTTGGACACGACACAGGGCGTCCGAAGCGTTTCGCTTGCTTGGGCCTCAGCCTCGTACAGGCTCGCCCGTAGTCGCCCCTGACTCTGTTGCCCTAGGGCGGCTGTCGAAACCCCTGGGGGCCCAGCCTTCGAACCCCTGGACCACAACGGGCTTGGGTCGCTTGTCTTTATCTTGGGTGCAGGAAGAGCCCCCGAGCCTCCGCACGGAGCGAGAGGGCGGTCATGGGTCCTGCTGACTTTTTTTTGTCTGTCCCCCGCGCATCCTTTTCGCTCGGACGGGGGGTTGTTTGCCGAGCCCACTCATGTGCGAGCCTGGGCCGCTGGGTCTCGGCAAAGTTGCAGGAGGAGCCCCCGAGTCTCTCGCACGGAGCGAGAGAGCGGTCAGAGGTCCCCCTGGCTTTTGGTTCACCCCTCGCACATGAGGGTCTGTCTACCGAGCCCCCCTCGGGTGCGAGCCTAGGTCGTGGGGTCTCGGCGTCTTTGCAGAAGGAGCTCCCTAGCCTCTGCACGGAGCAAGAGGGCCGTCAGGAGTTCTTCTGGCTTTTTGAACGACCCTCGCGCTTCCTTTTCGCTCGGAAGGAGGGTTTGTTTTGCCGAGCCCCCTCGTGTGCGAGCCTAAGTCGCTGGGCCTCGGCAATGTTTTGCAGGAAGAGTCCCTTAGCCTCTGCGCGGAGCAAGAGGGCCATCAGGGGTTCTCCTGACTTTTTGTTCGACCCTCGCGCTTCCTTTTCGCTCGAAAGGAGGGGTGGAATGTGCCACGGTACCCTCGGTGGGCGCGAGCGATGGCATTTCCGGTGAGCTGTTATCGGGTAAGTCCGAGTGGAGGCCCGTACCCCGTTCGCTGGGGGTCGGCTAGCGGTCTGGAGACGCGCTCCAAGAGTACCGGAGGGTTTCTCTAGTGGGTGCCGAGGCCGTTCGCTGGGCCTCGGTGGCTCGGTGCCTCCCTACGGTGGGATCCCATTCGGAGACCTCCCTGCCGGTCTCGGACACGACACAGGGTGTCCCAAGCGTTTCGCTTGCTTGGGCCTCGGCCTCGTACAGGCTCGCCCGTAGTCGCCCCTGACTCTGTTGCCCTGGGGCGGCTGTCGAAACCCCTAAGGGCCCAGCCTTCGAACCCCTAGACCGTAGTGGGCTCGGTGCCCAGTTCCTTTGCCTGAAAGGAATCGGGTGGGGGTTATTTCTCTCCCTACGGCTAACAACGGCAGGCGCGTCTTTTGAGGCGGCTTTTTCGGGGAGGCGAAACGGCGCCTGCTGCTGCTGTGGTTGGACGCGACGTGGTGTCAGCCGACGGGACGTAACCGTATGCGCAATTAGTGAGGAGGGAGTGAGCGCGTGGGCGGTAAGACCGGATCTGGATAACCGCAGCGGATTTTTGGGGGAAGCTTCCCTGATTTCGTCGCCCACGATTTGCTCACTTCCCTGCATAAATACGAAACGAGCCTCGCCCCTTCTCCCCTTACCTTGCCTGTGTCTGCCTTTGCTGCCTTCTAGCTGTTGCTAAAGAAAAATAGAGAGCACCGGGAAGAAGGGAGAGAGGGGGGAGTGAGAGGCAGAAAGCGAGCCTTACCGCCGTGGTCGCGACCTCCACCGCGTGCATGGCCAACGTCGTGGTCCTCCCGGCGGACCCATGGGATCGGTCTGATGTGACCGTGGGAGTGCTGCAGTCGCTTGTCGACGATGGTCTCCTCCGCCCGATCACCGATCCCAGCAGGCCGGAGTGGATGGCTCCGGGAGGCGAACCAGAGCCGAGGCCTCGCGACGGCTACATCGTGAGCTTCGTGTCCTTCCACGAGCGTGGTTTCGGCCTTTCGGCAGATCGGTTCATGCGGGCGCTCCCGCATTACTATGGCGTGGAGCTCCACAACTTCAACCCCAACTCCATTGCACAGGCAGCCACCTTCGTCGCCGTCTGCGAGGGGTACCTAGGAATCCCTCCCCATTGGGAGCTGTGGCTTCACCTGTTTCGGGCGACACATACCACTAGGCCGACGGGTATGACGGGCACGAGGAAGGCGACGAGGACCGGCGGCTGCACTCTCCAAGTGCGTCAGGACCGGCTGAACCTCTACATCCCAGCCCAACTCACGTCGTCCAATTGTCGCTGGTACTCCAGCTGGTTCTACCTCCGCAACGACGACGGCGGGCTTCCTCCTTATACTGGGAGGGTAGTGGAGGTTCAGCCGGAGCACTGGCGGTATGGCATCCCGAGCGAGGAGCAACACAGGCTGTGGCCACTGCTGAAGGCGCTGGAGAGGCTGCGCGATCGTGGCCTTACGGTGGCAGTGGTGATGATGGCCTTCCATCGCCGGAGGGTGCTACCGCTGATGGCGCGGCGGCGACGTTTGTTCGAGATGACGCCGGACGAGCCGATTGATGGCATCCGGATGTCCGCCGCGCCCCTCTCCGACGAGGAGGTTCTGCGCCGGGTGAACGAGGCGGTCGAGGGGCGGCAGAAGATCGGCGGCCTGTCCCCGTTCCCGATGCGCCCGACGCCGGGGTACCTTTCCCTGGTGAGTCATGTGCGGCTGTAGCCTCTGAGGCCTCCTTGTTCCTCTCCTTGGCCTGAGCCCTTATTCGTATTCGTCGTTTTTTTTGCAGGGGATGAGGGACATACGAGCCTCCCCACCGCCCATCCCCGAAGACGCACAGCGGCGGGTGGTGAACCGGGCGTACGTGGAGGCCCAGAAGAAGAAGAAGGACGCTAAGACAGCAAAGCGTAAGAAGAAGATCGTTGAGCGCGACGCTCTGGAAAAGCGTCGCCGGAAGCAAAAGCTCGAGGGTCTCCCCGTGGAGGCGTCTCCGTCGACGTCGGTGGAGGATTCGAGCGGCGACGATGGTGGTGAGGGGGGGCGGGGTCCCCTCGACCACCTCCCTGATGTCAGGGAGATGGTTCTTGGGGTGTCGGCAGGCGGTCCGGCGTCCCAAGGAGGAGGAGAAGACTGCGACTTGGGGCAGATGAGCGCCCGCCCCGCGGCCGAGGCCGATACGCCCGAGATGAGGGCGTTGGGAAAGTGTGCCGTCAGCCCGCTGGGCTCGACGGCAGAGGTGGAGCAGGCGGCTGCGGGGCCGGCTCCACCGAGGGTTGAGCGAGCGCCGGAGTCCGGCGAAGGTCGGCCGGCCTCGGCGGACACGGGGACCGCGCCACCGCCGCCGTTGCAGAGGAGGGACGTGGTGAAGAAGCGGTTGAGCATCCGCTCGGGGTGAGTATTTCGCTTACTGAAGTCTTTTAACATCTCCTGCTTTTGTTTTGGTCGCGGGTCTGACCGTGTTTTGCCCTCAGCCGGAAGCGTCAGGCGGAAGTGCCTGCCTTTGCGCCACGCAAGGCACTCAAGGTGGGCACGGGTTCCATCGCCCCAGGGGCGGTGGAGGCACAGGAGTTGGTCACCCAGGTAGGGGCTACCCAGGCGGCTGTGGGGTGTGAGGAGGAGGAGGAGCCTACACTCCGCGAGGCCATAGCACCTGCAGCTGTCGAGGCCACTGTGGGTGTGGCCGAGACCCCCTCGGCCGTGGAGGCCACCGAGGGCGAGGTCGAGGTCGAGGCCCCCTCGGTTGTTGAGGCCACCGAGGGCGAGGTCGAGGTCGAGGCCCCCTCGGTTGTTGAGGCCACCGAGGGCGAGGTCGAGGTCGAGGCCTCCACGGTTGCCGAGGCCCTCCGGACCTCAGGGGCCGAGGTGGTGGAGATCGCGGCGCCCGGGAACTTCGGGGCCGAAGTGGTGGAGGCCGGAGTGAGTGTGGCGAGGGCGGCGGACCTGGAGGTGGAGACGGAGGCGAGGCAAGCCTCAACCCTGCCGCCAATTCAGAGCGCGCTTCCGGTACAGGGGAGCGCCCGGGAGGCGGAGGTCCGCCCGATCCCTGCCGATAATGCTTCTCGGGGGAAGGGGGTGGCCGATGCCGGGGCGGCCAGCGCCGTGGAACAGCCAGCTTTGGCTTCGGGCGAGGGAAGTGCGGCCCTCGTGCGAGTGCGGCCTGAGCCATACGGGTGGGATCACCCGCGCGTCTGGTGGCGGAGCCGGGACAACCCCGAGGGGGAGCCCATCTTTGCACTTGAGGACGTGGCCGAGGGGGGTCGCTGGGACACCCTCGAGCAATACCGTAGCCTGGCGGAACGGTCGCTGCGGACAGCGCTGTCCGTCGTGGCCAACGACCTGCCCGGGGTCTCGCAGGTACGTATCCCCCTTTTCTCGTGTGACGTCGTCTTTCTCCGGGTTTATTCGTAGTGCTCCACTTGTGTTCTGCCTATCCAGGAGCTCGAGGCCCGATCCTTTGGGAAGTCACTGTTCCTTCGGCGGGAGAGGGGCGTCTGGGACGAGCTCTGTCAGTAGAGGGAGCTGCTCGCCCACGCCAACGAGCTTCTGTCGGCGCGGAGGCGGAGGATCTCCGTCTTCGCTGTGACAACCGGGAGGCTGAGGCGGCCACGGCTCAGGGGCAGGTCGCCCCTTTGGCGGCACGGGTCAAGGAGCTGGAGGAGGAACTGACCCGTGAGGCCGACGAGCGAGACGCCTCCAACTCCCGGGCGGAAGAAGTGAGGGCCACCGCCATAGCCACCGCCGGGCAGCTGGGTGCGGAGCAGCAGGCGCACGAGCTGACGAAAGGTGCCTTGGCAGAGGCTACCAAGGCGGACGAGGCTTCCCAAGGCGAGGCCCTAAAATGGAGGGAAAAGGCCGAGGGTGAGTCCTGTTCCCTTTGTTTCGTTCGTCTTTTCATGCGTTCGACACCTGACTTCTTGTCGCGACGTAGAACTGGAGAAGGAGGCTTCCAGGGTAGCCGAGGCCTCTCGTGTCGAGGTCCAGCGCTGGAAGGAGAAGGCCAAGGGTGAGTCCCGCAGGCCTCGCGCCCCCGTTTGGCTTGTTTTCTTTGACGCTTAATCCCATTCTACTTGTTTTGGCGCAGGGTTGGATGATGAGGTTTCGTGGTTGACCGAGGCCTCCGTCGCGCTGCAGACAGTGCTCGATCGCGAGATCGAGGAGCACGAGGTGCTGCAGAGTGCCGCTCGCGCCATCTGTGAGGCCCTGGAGATGGAGGGGGTTCAATCAGGCAGCTCCCTTAGGAGCCGCCTGACTATGTTGATTGGCCAAGCGCGTCAGCGACTGCGAGAGGCGCTACACACAGACGTCAAACGCGCCCTGGCCGTCGTCTCTTCGCACTACGCCGGCGTTGATGTCGAAGGCGTCAGTGACGGCTATGTCCTGTCCGAGGATGCCGTCGAGGCCAAGGAGGAGCTGACGAGGCTGGAAGCGGCAGTCGAGGGCCCCGGCATGGCGTTGGCGAAGCTATTCGAAGAGGAGGTGGTCCCTCCTTCGCAGTCTGCCGACGCGGGAGACCCTGCGCCTTGACCTGGGCCGAGGGGGCCATGTAATAAGTTAGATTTATTACTGTATCATGACGTTTGTGGCCGTCGAGGCCTTTGTCAGGTGCTTGTATATATACGTTTTTTCTAATCGCTTTATTGTATTTCCGAGCCTCTGTCCTCTGTCTCGCCTCCGAATGTATCATCTGTAAAAACTCCCTTGGAGCCTAAGTTGTCCCTCGGGTAAAAGGTGGTGAGGGAGTTGCCGTAGCCTGGAGGCGTAGGTCGTTCTCACAGCTCGGCCGGCCTTTTAGCCTTGAGACATACTTTTGGTCCTTAGGTTCTTTACAAATGATCTGTTAGAGCGCGCTAGAGAGAGTTTGGCGTAGGAATTTAACTGAAAATCGATTAAGAAATGGTGTCCGGGACTTAGGGGGGTTCCCCCCCCCTTCTAGCCCCCGAGGGAGGCTCAGCCCTGCGGAGGCATGGCCGAGTCTCCCTTGAAGCGTTATCGTAAAGCGTTTTACCTTCTGTTCCAATTTCTAGACAAGTCCTTTGAAAAAACCCCCTCGGAGCCTGGGCTGCCTCTCGAGTGAAAGGTGGTGAGGGAGTTGCCATAGCCCGGAGGCGTAGGCTTATTTCTCGGCTCGGCCAGCCTTTTGCTCTTGAGGCGAACCTCTGGTCCTTAGGTTTTTTTTGTAATCGACTTGTCCTAGTACGGGACAGGTTCCCCTTGATGGGGGTTTCTCAAAAAATTAGAACAACTAAAGACGCTTCTTTAATGTATTTCGAGAAACAAAATATACAATGCTTGGAAATTTAAGGGTAGAAACGATGTAGCTGTTCTATGTTCCAAGCGTTGGTGAGGACTTCGCCCTTCTCGTTGGCTAACTTGTAGGTCCTGGGCTTCAGCACTTGAGCGACGATGTATGGCCCTTCCCAGGGTGGGGTCAGCTTGTGGCGGCTCTTGTTGCTCTGCCTCAGTCTCAGCACCAGGTCGCCCACCTTCAGGTCTCGGCTTTGGATGGGCCGGGCTTGGTAGCGTCGTAGGGCTTGCTGGTACCTGGCTGAGTGTAGCAGCGTGACGTCTCGGGCTTCCTCTAGTTGGTCGAGGGCGTCTTCGCGGGCAGTGCGGTTGCTTTGCTCGTTGTACGCCTGTAGCCTCGGGGAACCGTATTCTAAGTCAGTGGGGAGGATGGCCTCGGCTCCATAGACCAGGAAGAACGGTGTGAATCCCATGGCTCGGCTCGGGGTGTTTCTTAGGCTCCAGACGACTGACGGGAGTTCGGCAAGCCATTTCTTACCAAACTTCTTCAACAGGTTGAAAATTCTTGGCTTAAGGCCTTGTAGGATCATGCCGTTGGCACGCTCTACTTGGCCATTCGTCCTAGGGTGTCCTACGGCCAACCAGGCCACCCGGATGTGGTGGTCATCACAGAACGTCAGGAACTTGCGACCGGTGAATTGTGTCCCATTGTCAGTGATGATGGTGTTAGGAACCCCGAACCTGTGGATCGTTGTTGGGGAAGATGGCCCCAACCGCCTCTTCGCCCGAGGCGAAGTTGGTGGCGATGTCGAGGAGTGCGGCCGCTGTGGTGGGTACGTTCCGGCCCAATTCTCTGACAAGGTCTCGGCAGGAGGTGCCAGAGAGGAATGCTTGGACGATTTCTGAGTCACCGACGCGGGGCAACTCGGTGCATTTCTTGGAGAAGCGCCGGATGAAATCTCGAAGAGATTCGTCCGGCTTCTGGCGGCAACCTTTGAGGTCCTAGGAGTTCCCAGGGCGCACGTAGGTGCCCTGGAAATTCCCGACGAAGACCCTCACCAAGTCGTGCCAGTCGTGGATCTGTGCGGGGGGAAGGTGTTCGAGCCAGGCTCGCGCTGAGTCTGACAAGAACAAAGGGAGGTTGCGGATGATGAGCAGGTCATTGTCCGCACCACCTAGCTGACAAGCCAGGCGATAATCGGCTAGCCATAGCTCGGGGTTCGTCTCACCGCTATACTTTGTGAGGTTGGCAGGTTGCCGGAACCGGGCTGGGAAGTGAGCGTTGCGGATGGCTCTACTAAAGACCCGAGGGCCAGGTGGCTCGGGAGAAGGACTGCGGTCCTCTTCGCTATCGTAGCGGCCGCCTCGGTGTGGGTGGTAGCCCCGGGCGGCTCCGTCGTCGTGGCGCCGCCACCTGCCAACTATTTCGTGGTCGCCTTGTGCCTCGCGTTGGTCTCTAGGTCGATCGTGCACCGAGGGGGCCCTGTTGGCCGTCGGCGCGCGAGCGGGCTCGGGACGGACCAAGGCATCCTGGCCCCGGCGAGGTTGCGCCATGGGTTGCTCCGAAGTGCCTCCGCGCCGACGGGAGGCGGAACTTTCGGCCTGCTGCACCGCAGCGGTCTCGAGGAGGTCGCGGAGCTCTCCGCGGACCCGTCGCCCCTCGGTGGTGGAGGGCTCGGGCATTGCTCGGACCAGCATCGCAGCCGCTGCGACATTCTGGCTAGCGCGATTAAAGATTGGGGGTGGCTCTCCCCCCTCGTTGTCATTGATGCGGTGATGGACGTCGCGGGCCCTCCGTCGGGCTCCTCCGCCCTCACCGCGCCCTTGCTGCTCCTGCTCGAGAGTGTCCCGAAGCTGCTGCAGAAGGAGTCGGTCTTGTTCGACCTTGGCTTGAAGCTCGCGGAGCTGCTCCAGGTCTGGGCGTCGATGCTCCCCGAGGACGGGATTCTCGTTCCGTGCTGCCGGGGCTTCGAGACGCGGAGGTGTGGTATCGCCCGCCCCTACCCGGGGCGGGGGATGGTTGCCTGTCCTCTCGTCCTCTTCGCCCGCCCTTGGCATCCCGAGCCCGACGTGGAAGCACTCACGAGACGGATCGTAAGTCCCTTCATCGTCGGAGTCGGAGTAGCCGAAGCAGTAGTCGCTTGCAGTCATGAAGCGGCGCATGGCTTCGGGGTCACAAAGACTGGAGAAGTCTACTCCGGCCCATGCCTCGTCTTCTTTCGAGGAGTTGGCGTGGGCGTGCGCCGATGTTGCGGGGGAGAAGTCGAGGGCGAAACGTTGGTGGAGTCCTGAGGGCTCTGCGTGCTTGGAAGCATAGGCAGAAGCGAAGGCGGCGGCGGCGTTTATCAACCCGAAGGGGTACGGGGATGGTGCCATTGCCGGGCGCCGCTCCGCCGGGGCTGGCCCCTCAGGAGGTGGCGGGACAGAGCTCGATGACGAGGCGTCGCCGTGCGTCGCCGGAATCTTTTCCTTGCCCAAGCTCAGGTTAGATAAGTCCCCGACCAGGGACTCTGTACCAACAGCTGGGCAAGGGATACCGGCGGAGCGCGGCGTGTTGCCCCGAGCTTGCGTGGTGTCGGGGCGGTCCCGCTCGCGTCGCGCCTGGCGAGTGCTACGGGAGCCGCGGCCTGGACGCTGCCTGCGCCTGTGCTACGGGTCTATGGTAACGTCGTCGGGCAGTGGAGCTCGGGGTGTGAGGAGTACCATATCGTATCCACATCCTAGAGACATGAACTCTAGGCTCCCGAACCATACCACCGTGCCGAGACGCAACGATCGTACGGGGTCTGCCATCCGGAACTTGCTGGGACGATGAAGCTAACACGCAGCGTGCCCCTACCTGGCGTGCCAACTGTCGGCGTTTCGGACCGGGGGGGGTCCTCAACCAACGAGTGAATTTGTGCTGCGTGCCCCTAATCCCCGATGGTGATGCAAAGAGACACAAGGTTTATACTGGTTCAGGCAATCGACGCCCTACGTCCAGTCTGAGAGATCGATCTTGTATTCCTTGCACCGGAGTGCTCGTAGTAGGGGGTTACAAGCTAGGTGAGAGAGGGAGCTAGCCCCAGGTCTCGGCGGGGGTGGTACGGGCTACTTGAGGCGTTGTTCTCAAGCAGCGTAGAAGTGTGTGGTTCTATTGGTGAGTTCCTCTTTCTGCTCGTTGTTCTCCTGTCCCAAGAAATGGCCCCGGTCCCTCCCTTTTATACTCTAAGGGAGAACTAGGAACATACATATGTTGCTACATAGCGTTCTATGAATGGGGATGGCGTGTCCGAGCCCTGCAGCCGGCCACTGTTGTGGTATGGTCGATGGAGTGGCTCCGTCCTTGTCGTGCAGAAGTGACGCGCCGATCATACTTGATCTTGTGCGTCGTGGGGCTCCAATACAGCTTGAGGTAGGACATGGCGGGTGACGTGCCGGTCATCGTGCGATGACGTCGTAGGGAGCCAAGGCTCTGCAGATGCCGAGGCCGAGCCATCGTGGGGGGCTCGGCGGACATGGATCCTCAGGCTGCCGAGCCCCTGAAGCAAACTGCCGAGGCTTTGGAGGGAATTATTGGTCCTGGGTACTGATTCCGAGGCCACAGTATCCCGGACGTGGCTCCCCACGCCGCGTTGTTCTCGGAGCAGGAGTTGGTAGCACAGTGAGGCATGGGCGTCAACCATGTGCATAGCGGTGGGCACAGTGGCGGGTAACCCCTGCCCAGTCCTGCCTCCCGTCCCATCGGCCATTCCACTGTACTGTGCCGAGCATGCGGCCGATGTCAGTGGCAGCAGTTGGCTGAGTTAATGCGACGCGACGTTTTGTCAGAGGGACAGGTGAAGGAAGAGGCAGCGGAGTGTTGCCGAGCCCGCCTCGCGTGAGGCGGAGGGTCGGCGACCCGGCCGAGGCCTGCGACGAGAGGGGGTCGGCCGAGGCCTTCGGTGGGGGATCGCCCGAGGCCAGCGGTGAGGGGGCCTCGAGCGATACGGAAAATTGGCCGAGGCCTTTGGTGAGAGGTCGCCCGAGGCCAGCGATGAGGGGGCCTCGGGCGAGTCGGAGAGTCGGCCGAGGCCAGCGGTTGTTAGCTGGTTTCGATCTTTACGAAGTCTAAGCAGTCGTTTTTTGGTTCTTGCTTAGGGTACCCCTTCTCACGGTATCCGACAAATATAATAATGCTCGAGATGAAAATTAGATGTAATTATATGCGTGCGTGTATTTATATTAGCAGCGTAGAATACGTACATAAAAACATATTATATATTAAACAAATACGTGTAACTGAACTAAAAACAAATTAAAAAAAAGAAAAAGAAAAGGAACCTTTAGTCCCGGTTGGGGTTACCAACCGGGACTAAAGGGTGCGGCCACGTTTGCTCGGCTGGAGGGTCTTTAGTCCCGATTGGTAACACCAACCGGGACTAAAGGTCCCTCTTTAGTCCCGGCTCGATGACCCGGGACTAAAGGTGGCACCTTTAGTCCCGGGATCGTTGTCTCGGCGCGGTAACCGGGACTAAAGGTCGTTACCGCCCAAGACAACAAGTCCATTCTGTAGTAGTGAGGTCTGAGTATGGGAGAAGCAAGGAGGGATTCTTTATGGTGACCGACAGCATTTCCCCTTTCCCATAAAAAACTACTCCCTCCATTTCAAATTATAATTCGTTTGACTTTTTTCACCCCAAGTTTGACCGTTCGTCTTATTCAAAAAATTTATCCAAACATAGTCAAATGTAAGTCATTTTTGAAGAACTTTTATTAATAAAGCAAGCCACAATAATAGAATTGATATTTAGCACAAAAATTTGAATATCACGAGTGGTCAAACTTAGGGTTAAAAAAGTCAAACGAACTATAATTTAGAACGGATTTAGTACTACTCTCTCTGTTCTAGTTCTAGCTAGAGCATAGATCGTCTTGGCTCTTCTAGATAGTTTTTATCTTGTGTTGACGTACAGCGTATTGCTCCATCAATCCCAAAATAAATCATTTTTCAAAACCATCTTTAAGTCAAATTATTTTAAATTTGATCAGCTTTATAAAAAAGGATAACCACATCTATAACACCACATAAGTACATTACTAATACTAATTTGGTGTTCTAAATATTTGTATTCTTTTCTTTCAATTTTTTCAAACTTAAAATAATTTGACTTAGAGCAACTCTTGAAGTTTATTTACTCTCGGATGGAGGGAGTTGCCCATTTCTTACATTCTTACACTTACATTCCTTGCAATCTTTATGTGTTCAAGATTTACACTAACAAGCAGACTTAGTTATGTTTTAATGTGATTTTCTATGGATGTTTGTTCCTCGCTTTAAGGACCTATTGCTAGTCTCCATAACATACATGCCTTAGTGTGATGGCCTTAAAGGCATGCTGGTGGTGCTTATTACTCTTAAGGTTGCTGCCTCATAGACGGATTGGTGGCTAGTGGACTCCGTCGTAGGACGCACGGAGATTGTGGTGCTCCGTGGTGAGATCGCAATTGTGAGGGGTCACTATACCACAACCCAAAATTAAACGTCGCATGGGGTTGTCAAAAATACCAAAACACCGTTGGAAGGTCAGACGTAAAATATTTCTAACGGGCGGTCGGTCGTTATATCTTGATTTATCGACGCTAAAGATGCGCTGTTGTATAGTGGGTGTTGTGCTCGCCCCACGGGAGATTGCAAAGAGCAACTTGAGTAAAGCGAGGTGTGAACAACGCTAAGCGGTCCAACCAGGTCAAGTGCTAGAGCTCAAGTTAGGAGCACACCTCGAGGGGTGAGTGTGAACTTGTGTGCTTGCGATTATCAAGAGGATCGGCGACAACCTTGGGCTTACCTCAATAGGGATTAAGTGGTTGGCAAACCACTGAGTTTTAGGATAAAAATCACTGTGTCATCCATTTGATCCCGCTCGGTTCGCATCCCTACAGTTGCTTGTTTTTATTGTTATTACTTGTGCTAGTGATGTTGTTGCTCCCGTGTAGCTAAGCATTTGCTCTAATTCTTAGCTTGTGTGGCTAAGTAGTTTAGCTTGTGTAGCTTTAATAGTGCTAGTGTAGTTACTTGTGCTTTGTGTTTACTTTGTTCAATAGTATGTAGGAGCTCTCATGTGCTTGCTTGACTAGTTGTATAGTTTTACGTGACCTTGCTAATAACTTGATTTCATTAGGTAATCTCTCACTAGCTCGGCACCTTAGTATTATCTTGTGTAGGATTATTCGTAAGGTGCTATTCATCATAATAGATAGAAGAGTGTAGTATGGGCTAGACCGTATAGTTTAATTCCGCATTAGTTTTAGTTAGCCGACGCGTTTAAGTTTAGAAAAGACAGTTCACCCCTCTAGTCGGCCATATCGACGTAACCGGCGGATGTTTTCCCGTGGTGCGGTGGAGTGGGGGCGTTTTCCTGAGATCCATCTGACCATATTTACGGCCCGCCTCTGGTAATCAAAGAGTATCTCCTAAAATTCTTTTTAAATAGTATTTTTAAAGTGGCGAACAAGATACATAGAAGTTGTTGAAGTGTAGAGAGATATATAGTGAATGATTTTTATTACCCCACACAACTAGCACTGCATTATACTCTCTCCGCCCACAAAAGAATATAATTATAGCCCAGTACCAGGTTAAAGTAAAATTTGTCAATATTTATAATATCAAATAAGTATCATCAGATTTGTCATGAGATATATACTCCCTCCAACCCAAAAATAGGTCTCCGTGTCTCCTCCTTTTGAGGAGTCAAACAATCTCGACTTTCATCAAATATATAAAAAAGTAATAATATTTATGATATCAGATAAGTGTCATTAGATTAATCACGTTATATATTTTCATATTCATAGTAAATCTATTTAGAGGTATAAATGTTGATACAATTTTCTTTAAACCTAGTCATAATTAAGAATTATACAATGTGAAATGGCCTGTAGCATAGTGGTTACAAGAGCTCAGTAGCACTAGCATCTCAGGTCCTGGGGTTCGACTCTCCGTAGAAGCGAATTTTTCAGGATTTAATGGTGTTGTGCTTTCAGTGATAGACAAAGCTTGATCTGGCCCTGTCTTCGAAAATGCTCATAGGGGTAGGGTATGCGTGCATATGTTCATAGGGTGAATGTACACGCGTTGTGAGTGTCTGAGCCTTCATAGGGATGAATGTACGTGCGTTGTTACTGTCTGAGTTGTACTGTATAACCATAAAAAAGGTTTAGAATTATTGACTTCTCAAAATGCGAGATGGAGATTTATTTTAGGAAAGAATGTATTTTCATACCATACTTATTTAATATCATAAACATTAATATTTTTGGCTATATATTTGGTTAAACTTTATACTCCTTAATATATTTGGTTAAACTTTATACATCTTAATCAAGACTACAACTAAAATTACATTTTTAGTGGACAATACTATAATTATTTGATGTCATAAACATTAGTATTCTAGGGAAATTATTTCCTACTCCCCGGGAGTAGTTACTCTCATGTGTATATCTTTAGATTTAGGGTGTATATGTATGGCCCAACCAAATGTATGTTGACGAAGTATATGATCATACTAGACCCTCTAGGGTAGTATCTATATCAAGTATCCAAGTATACATTGAGTATATGGTTATACTTATTTTATATACTACTATAATAATATAAAAAAATATGTTAAAAATATGGGTTCTTTTGAAACATTTTCAAGTTCTATGATTTGGAGTATCATAAAATGAGTATATAAACATACTTAAACTAATAAATTAGTATGCACACATACGCAATGCAGTTTATTGAAGGTGGGAGTAACTACTCCTAGGAGTAGAAAAAATGCACCCTTTTTATCTATATATATTTGTTAAATTTTAAACATGATTATAAAAACTACAACTAAAATTGTACTTTTTAATGGCAGTTCACAGTTGGTGCTCTTGCCGAGCCCCCCGCGTTGTCTCCCCCAGGGCGACTCGGGGGCGACCCGCCGCCGCCACCAAAGTTCCCCGTCGGTGCAGCCCCCTGGCCGCCGTCGCTGCTCACCTACGAGCAGTGATGGCGACCCGTGGTGGTGCCCAACAAGGTAGTCGACCGCAGCCCCCTTCTCCCTCCCCTCCCTCTCCCTTTCTTCTATCCGACCTCGCTCCGCTCCATGGTGGCCGGCGGCCAGAGCGGCCGGGACGGGTCAGATCCTGGCTCTCCATTGATGGATCCCGGGGCTACCTACCTGGATCCGTGCACGGGGAGCCATGTGGCATGACCTGGAGGTGCCTTCTCCGGCGACGAGGTGGGCCGGCAGAACGGACGGATCCGGGGCCCTCGCGGCTGGAATTGCCCTCTCCCTCACCGGACCTTCGATGGGCGCGGTGACACCTCCTCAGGGTCGCTTCAGCCGCGGTGGGTTGCTTGCGGCGCATCGGGCCCTTTCTCCGACGGCCAGGACATCCGCGCGGTCTACCCTCCCCATGGATGGATCTACGACAGGCACAGTCGGCTCGCGCAGCCCGAGGTCGCGTCGCGTGCAGTGGGGACCCTGCTGCAGTGCTTTGTGCACCTCTGCTTGCTGGCCTGTCCGCGGCTGCCCGAAACATGGCAGAGGGTGCGGCTGGCTTGGGTTGGCCTTCTGCCGTCCGCCCCCCATCGCCGACACCTACCTCCTCCGATGAACTGACCGGCCGCCAGGGCGGATCTGGGCTTCCCGTGTTTGGATCTGCCCTACTCTGCCCCGGATCTACTGCTTTGCGGTTGGTGGCGCAGCGTTTCTCCCCCTCATGGGGGCGGTGCCTCTAGATGCATGGTGCTCTAGGCGAAAGCTTAGTCCGTTGGTGTCCGGGCGGACGACGGGGGCGTCTTTGGCGTCACTTACCTCCCTGGAGGCGTCGTTCTCTGAGCCCCATGCTCCTATGCCACCAGCGCCGGATTCTGGGCGAAAGCACTGCCTTAGAGGCCTCTAAGGCCAGTGGCGACGGCGTCCATGTCACTGCCATGGGCATCCTCCCCTTCCTGAAGGCGTCGTTGAAGAATCGGCCTAGTCCTGCCGTCGGTTCCTTGAGGAGTCCCTCACTGTGCCTGTTGTGCTTCATTTCCACTCGCATTGGTCTGTCCTGCATCTGTTGACCTTGTCCGGTTTGTTGTCGTGGATATCGTAGCGGATGCTTTGCCGCTACTGCTTATCCCCCGACGGATGCTTGGCCACTGGTTGGTTCGTTGACGGATGCTTTGCTGCCGTTTGGTTTGTTGGCGGATGCTTTGCCGCCGTTGTCGTTGGCCTCCTCTCTGGCAGATGCTTTGCTGCCGAGAGTGACTTGGCCCTTCCCCTGCTACGGATGCTTTGCCGTAGTGGGTGTCTTCGCTTCTTCCCTGACGGATGCTTGGCCGTTGGTTGGTTCGTCGGCGGATGCTTTGCCGCCGTTTGGTTCGTTGGCGGATGCTTTGCCGCCGTTGCTGCTGGACAGTCTTCTGTGTAGGCGACCATTGCGATGTTGTATCCTTTTTTCTTACAGGCTTAGTTCGTAGGTTTTAGGTGTCGTGGGCAGTCGTCCTCTTTTGTATCATTTTTCTTGTTCTTAGTTTCTATTCCAGATCACTCACCACTAGCTTGGTGGATTGTAATTTGTGCTATGAGAATTCTCTCGTAGCTGCATCGTGTAAAGCTCTCTGCTTAATGAAAAGCGGGCTATAATTCCCTATCGTGAAAAATAATGTACATTTTGTGGACAGAGTAGTAACGTTTGCATTGAATACGTAGAAAAGTTCTCCGCGAGATTTCCGGATCGAGCTTTGGCCTCGACGCACGTTACGTTGGGTGAATACAACTTGCAATGCATTTATAATACGTATTTGTTTTAACAGACAGTTTTATTGAATATATACAAAGATTCTCTGCGAGATTCCCGGATCGAGCTTTGGCCTCGGTGCCGGGACGTCGGGATGGTGGAAGGGTTTGCGTAGTTGCCTCGAACAAAAATAAAAATAATTACAATATTCTGCGCTGCGTCAATCAGTTGTAAAGAATCTGATGCCTGAGTGGTTGAAAATGAAGGCCAAATTAAGGAAGGAAATCACTGGTACGCAAGAAAATTACCGCGGGCTGCAAGGAAAGCTAAGCAAAGATGAGATACAAACTGGAATCAAACTCATTGAATTTTATTTGAACCCACCCGTAAAAATGTCAATAACCATGCAGATCAACGAGCAAAAAACTGCTCGTTAGCTGTAAAGTCTTTGTGTAGTAGTGTATGGACCTCTATTATTGGATGTGCTCTAATGGGAACACTGTAGCATTGAACAACTGAAAACAGTATGATCTGACCACACTATTTTGACTACATTAATGCAACGACTTCACATCAATCAACTGGATACAAACTCACACTATTTTGGCTTCCTGAGATTGGATTTGCCCACATGAATGTTAAAAAAGAAGAAGAAAAAACTACATATTTTAGCTTCTTCCGATTATAGCAGGTCATGGGGCAGCCACTGCTAGCGGCTCCTCGAGGAGAGACGGACAACTGCTCTTTAGATGTCGGAAGCCATCACTCGCCATGACTGCTTTGAGATTGCCAGGACACTTAGGGGGGAATTCATAGCATGCATGCAGCCTTGAGCCCTTTGCAAGCATGCTGCATCTGAAAGCCAGCAGTCATCTTTTATAATAGTGACACTTTTTGACTACCTCTTTCAATAAAAGGATGTATCCTAAAATCATTTCTACAATAGTAACAGCCAGAGCCACATCAGACTCTGGTCCAACAGAACCGACAACCAAACAAGATTTTGGGCCTAAGTGTGCTGTCCCACGATCAATTTTCGATATGGTGCTAAACTTAACACAAGGTATTGACAATATAAACCATACATAAGCAAGGATCTAAAAGAGCAAACGATGAGCTAAGCACTAAGCCTATGAGAAGACAACCATCCATTAATTTTTCACGAAAATCTCCATTGTTGTTGTCTCCAATATTAGAACTTTAAATTGGATTGGTCTTCCTCCTTCTGAAGAGTAGACCAAAGACATATCCAAAAGGTCACCCTGAAAATAACATGTAAATAAGAGTGTAACATTTTTCTATATAAAAAATTCATCATTTCTTGTCAACCGACCAAAATATTGCACTCGCCCCTACTCAAATTTGAGACCTCGATTTTGGTTCAACTTGTTGTAACCACATATGGAGAAAAACTAGTCATATTCATTGGAGGTGGCAAGCCAAATTAATACTACATGAACAATCCAACAAACAAAACGTGCTACATGACTCTCAAAAAACAAATGTTGGATGGTTTCGTTGTTGTTACAAAAACAGCACTTCGTGTCACCCTTCTAATTTCACTTTAATATATTGCCTTTTGTTAAGATGACCCCGGCTCTGTAATAGGAGCCAAACAAATATCTTAACTTTTAGAGGTAATTTTAACTTCCATAGCGCTTTATTTCAAGGTATAGCAATTTGGTTTATAACTCTTTTATACATCGATTGCATATATAGTAACATCCCTCTACTAATGAGAGTCCTTTTAATGGAGTCCTGTTGATCATCAAGTCGCACGTTTCGGCTCACTACTACAGAAACGATTTGTGGCAACGCCTCCCTTTCTATGTAGGGGCGGCTCTATATTGAGCCGCCCCTACAAATGGTTGCCAAATGAGCCGCCCTTACAAATGGATTTGTAGGGGTGGCCAGTGTTATCAGCCGCCCCTATAAATGGCTCCATGTGTAGGGGCGGCTCTATATCCAGTCGCCCCTATAAATCGGATTTGTAGGTGCGGCTCAATATTCAACTGCCTTTACAAATAGACGTCGAGTATTAAAAATTAAGCACTAAAATTTAAATTTTGTAAACGACCTCGGATGAAGAAACAACCAAAATGAAAGTTGTAGATCTTGAAAAGTTATGAAACTTTGTAGTCAATAACTTTCTCATTTGAAATCATCTTCACTGGTAGAGAACAGAGCTTTACTCCCGGTGGGGAACCCCCTCTAGTCTCGGTTCCCCACCCGGGAGCAAGCATCCGGGACTAAAGGGGGGTCCTTTAGTCCTGGGTCAGGAACCGGGACTAAAGGGGGACCTTTAGTCCCGGTGGGTAACACCAACCGGGACTAAAGGTGCCTCCTGACATGCCACGATGGCCGGCACCCTTTAGTCCCGGTTGGTAATACGAACCGGGACTAAAGGTTTTTTTTCTTTTTTCTGTTCTTTTCATTTTTTTGTTTTCTTTTCAAAATAGGTTTTCGAAGTCGTATTGTACGCTGCTAATTATACATTTATACGCGTGTATAGTATGTTTCGGTTCAAGCACAATGAAAGTATTACATCACACAATTCAAGCAGAGAAATATATATATATATATATATATATATATATATATATATATATATATATATATATATATATATATATATATATATATATGCATGCATGCATCATATATATTTTTACATGCATGCATGCATATGTGTATTTTACATTATATTATTTCATGTGCATATATTACAAAAGATTGCATTACAGTTGTTGTGATATAACAAGTTTCCTCTCATCCTCTAGCTTGGCTTCCATGGCAGTGTTGGGTCGAAGTAGAACTCGCCCTTGGAATCGATGACCTGCTCATTAAAAAATCCGGCTATAGACTCTTGAATTGCTTTGATTTGGTCTTGCCGTATGACCTTTTTCTCCAACCATCGAGCCTATAGGTTTGAATTAAAGGAAAATAAATTAATATATGTATATATATATATATATATATAAAGACATAGTAACACAATCAATAATAATAATTAAATGAATATATAGTGTATTTTTAACGTACTTTGAGTCTCTCTGTAGGAGTTCTTTGGGAGACCACCTTGATAAACTTGCAAACATAGTAACCACAGCAGTTGTTCCCCTGTTCCTGCCTCAGACACCACTTTACGAGAAAAAGATTTGTCATCCAATCTGGTGATCCGGTGAAAGCTATATGTTTAATTAATAAAGATGATGCGATTTAGGGGACTTACTTTCAAAGGGATTACATCCAGTGGCGCTTTGCATTTTCCCATATGTTGCTTCTCAATAAAGGTTTTCCAAACACTGCCCAATAAAAAATTTGCCACGTCATCAGATATAGTTAATCATCATGTTTGTGTGTATATATAGTTGCTAGAGATACCGAAATTATCTCTAGATAATATCTATCATATCTTGGTAGTCTTGTTGTGGTTTTCTCATCGAGTCATAGATTATCAAGTGACTTTTCACCAGATCGATGTCCATCAATATCCAGTGATTGTTGCATGTGTTTATAGGATATAACGCATAACACTCATTAATTAACTAGAATCAACATATGAGCCATTAAGGATGATCAACATTATTAACACTCACTTGAAGTTGTAGGGAAAGAGTATATCCTTCTTGTGGCGTTGGTTCACTAAGAAGTTCATGAGGTTACTCTCTGACTCAGACTTCCAATTAGTCTTTGGAGTAACTGGGTCTTTGAATACTATATGGGGATCAACAAAACCAATTTCATTGCAGCCTTCCTTTCTGAGCTCTGTCATTATAAATCTGCATATATATAGTACTTGTTAGGATAATTTATATGCATATACACACATATGAGGAGTTTAATAATAGATCGAAAGAATTATTACTTACAGGCAATAGCAGCTAATGATAACTTTGTCCAGAGAGGTCAGGTGGCATAGTTGATGAAATTCTGCAAAGTCAACATACATAACATCATCGCCACGGAACCAATGTTCGTCTCTAATTCTGACACCAACGCAGAAGTCTCCACCGGTAGACGCCTGCATGTACCACTTGTTTAGCAGGTACATTTGCGTCCCCAGATCACATAAGGCTTGAGGGTTGTATAGACTCTGGCCTAGTACATTTGTGTCCCCAAAGACGACTTTCACATCATTGACCATATCGAGTACATCTTCACCGGTTCGGTTGCGAGGCTTGGTCAGGTGGTCTGCCTTCCCTTTAAAATGCTTGCCTTTCTTTCTTACGGGGTGATTTGCAGGAAGAAATCGATGATGGCCAAGGTACACGACCTTTCGACATTTTTTCAAGAATACACCTCTAATATCACCGAAGCAGTGTGTGCATGCATTATATCCCTTGTTTGACTATCCTGAAAGATTACTTAGAGCAGGCCAATCATTGATTGTTACGAACAACAATGCTCGCAGATCAAAGTGTTCCTGTTTGTACTCATCCCACACACGTTCACCTTCTTTATTCCACAAAATGAGAAGTTCATCAATAAGTGGTCTCAGGTACACATCGATCGTCCCATTGTTCTTCTTCACCTTCTTCCATTACCACGCCTGTTTCTCCATGCTTCGTCCAACAAATATAGTTTGGCATGAAACCCGACTTGAACAAGTGTGAATGAAGAGTCCTTGAGCAAGGATATTCCACTGTATTCTTACATATGGCACATGGGCAACACATGAAACCGTCGCGTTTGTTTGCCTCATCCGCACGTAACAAAGAATGCACGCCGTCAATGAACTCTTGGGAGCGGCGATCAGCATTGTACATCCAATGCCGGCTCATCTGCATTACATGACATAAATACCATATTAAAACCTAGATCATAATTAATTATTTATACAACATGCGTGCCACCACAAAAGATACAAATTTATGAAAGCATCACTATAATGTAGACAATCCCAACTACCACTAAAAGAACTAAAGCTAAAATATATTTCAGGAGCACAAGGATTTCGTGACCAATCTCAACTAAAACAGACAGATCCTCCGATTGTGCAACATCTTTGGGCTTCTTCGGCTGGATCACTGCCTCATTAGCCATCGTATCTGCCTGTTGTGCAAGATATTTTTGCACGAGTTCAACATACTCTTCCTCCCAGTAGAAGCCTGAACATCGTCCACTGCCATCCCACTGAAATTAAAATAAAAAATTAGAACTTTAATCACAACCATCATGAAAATAGGTATAAACTAACCATAATCATTAAATACGATAAAATAACTCACATTGCGATCCGGACACTTGTAGAAGATACGATCTTTGTTGGGACCCTCCTTCTTCACTCGATACTCCATCACAATCTTCGTCTCATCACGACACTTGCCGCATGGAATGAGAGGGAGGCCCGGCCTAAGTCGCTTTGGAAACCCATGAGAGGCCGAGGACCCGGAAGCAGTTGTCATCTACTCTCAATACTCATTTTTTAATACACTATAAATTTCTCATTTTATAAACAAATAAAATTAAGAAACTATAAAATTATCTATATCTCTAAACAATGATATTTTTAATGGTCATTGTGTTCTCGTCTTTTACTGCGGCAGGTAAGTAATTCACATGATATTTCCGCAAATTAACAGAAGAATGGGAGTGTACACACATAACAATCGATTATCGTTTATATTTATATATATACTATGTTTGGGTATGGTGATTGACAGACTACTGCGATGATATCGAGACGTGTGAATAAATAACCATCCGTACTAGTTGACCTTGCTTACGTGATCATCTCGGCGAGCATTTCTCCACCAGACAGCACCGTACTTGGCCACGGAAGAGCTCCAATTCTACGAGGAAGGGAACACGGTCTTCCACGACCGTTGCCGCTCTCCCTCGTAGAATCAAAGCTCCTCCTTGACGTCCGTTACCGCTCGGCAGAGAACATGCTCGCCAAAATGAACACGGTCCGCTAGTTCAACTAGCTACTTTAACCTTCCTTCATGTAAATATGCAAGCTTGAAGTGATTTTGAGCTCAAATTGCTTACAAATGAAAAAAACCACAATAAAGAACCATATATATATATAGTGAACAAAATGGGATAAGACAATGATGAAACATGAGAGTATGAAGTTGGTAACCTTTAGAACCGAAGAATCGATGGAGGAATCGAAGAAATCGATGGAGGAATCGAAGAATGGATGGAGAAAGAGCAAGAACACTGCTTAAATTTGAACTTAAGCTCTCGGGCGGGCTCGGGGAGGAAGAAGACGGCCAGCAGAATTTATAGCTCAAAAACATGTTTTAATAAATAACCATCCGTACTAGTTGACCTTGCTTACGTGATCATCTCGGCGAGCATTTCTCCACCGGACGGCACCGTACTTGGTCAAGGAAGAGCTCCGATTCTACGAGGAAGGGAACACGGTCTTCCACGACCGTTGCTGCTCTCCATCGTAGAATCAAAGCTCCTCCTTGATGTCCGTTACCACTCGGCAGAGAACATGCTCGCCGAGCTGAACACGGTCCGCAAGTTCAACTAGTACGGATTTTCTATAATTTTCTAACTATTTTCTAAGTTTTTCATTTCATAAAAAGTTAAAATAAAATGTTTAGTCGCGGAGTCCATAGAAATGACCATATTTTGACCTAGCAACGCATTGTCAATTGTCATTGCGTTGCATTGCACCCCGGACTGGACTCCGGACAATAAAATACTATGGTCGATCGATGTCGTTCTTTGTCGTACAGTCGCACGGCGACGGCCGACGGACCCGTTCAACCACCAAATCTGTTAGGCCCGGCTGTTCGGGCGTATCGTCAAAAGAGAACGGATTTGCTTTCTATTGCACGGCCTTGCATTGCATCTGTCATACCAGTCGGAGGCACTAGTCCCTATACTCATTTTTTAATACACTATAAATTTCTCATTTTATAAACAAATAAAATTAAAAAACTCTAAAATTCTCTATATCTCTAAACAATGAAGTGTGCTATGCATGCTACAAATGAATGGTGAATACTAGTTTTTAATAGCTACTTTAGCCTTCCTTCATGTAAATATGCAAGCTTGAAGTGATTTTGAGCTCAAATTGCTTACAAATGAAAAAAACCACAATAAAGAACCATATATATATAGTGAACAAAATGAGATAAGACAATGGTGAAAAATGAGAGTATGAGATTGGTAACCTTTACAACTGAAGAATCGACGGAGGAATCGAAGAATGGATGGAGGAACAATGGAGGGAGGAAGCAAGAACACTAGTGCAGTGAGCTTCAAAATGTGCTGAGCTCGGGCTCGGGGAGGAAGAAGGAGACGGCCGATATATAAAGGGGGACCTTTAGTCCCGGTTGGTGGTCCCGGTTGGTGACTCCAACTGGGACTAAAGGTCCCTCCCAACGGCTCCTGCGCTAGACAGAGGTGGCAGAGACCTTTAGTCCCGGTTGGAGCCACCAACCGGGAGTAAAAGTCTACCTTTAGTCCCGGTTGGTGGCTCCAACAGGGACTAAAGGTCCCTGCCACCTCTGTCTGGTGCAGTAGCCGTTGGTAGATACCTTTAGTCCCGGTTGTAGCCACCAACCGGGACTAAAGGTATCTCTAGTCCCGGGCGCAAAAAATGCCGGGACTAGAGCCCATTTTGGCCGAGGATCAAATGTCTGTTCTCTACTAGTGCTTGTCATGGAAAACTACGTTCGAATTTCTCAAATTTGAAATTCAAATTTTATAAGTGACCTCGGATGGAGAAACTACTAAAATGAAAGTTGTAGATTCTGAAAAGTTATAAAACTTTGTAGCTGACAACTTTTTTATTTGAATTAGTTTAGTGCCTCAAACAATCAATTTATGCTCAGTTTTGTATAATATATGGGGAACCAAAATGGATAGTAGACACATGTGATCGTGAGGTGCAGTGGTAGAGGAGTTTATGCGTGAGAGAGAAGTTGTGGGTTCGAATCCCAGCCGATGCAAAGTGTGCAAAAATCGTGAAAAATGCTGCAACCATAGAGTCGGTGTGTGGCTGCCGGTGGGGACCTTCTCGGATTAAAAAAATGCTATTTTTTTGCCCCTTTTTTCGTGATTTCTGGAAATTGATTTGTAGGGGCGGCTGGCCAACCGCCCCTACAAATCGGTGATTTGTAGTCACAGTTTGATAGGGGTGGCGGCCAAAACCGATGCTACAGACCATCTGGAGCCGCCCCTACAAATGCAATCTGGCGTAGTGGCTGCCTTATCTTTCCATAATGAATCTCTCTTTGTGCATTTTTGTGTGGCAGAAGACAAGATATCAAGTGATGCTTGCTTGTAATGTGAGTAATTCTTTAAGGTGTGCAAAGGATGAAGCACTACCGGAATCCTCAAATTTGCCGATTGTTTTTATGTTTGCCGAGTGTATTTCCTCGGGCACTCGGCGAACAAGTTCTTTGCCGAGTGCTGCGCTAAAAACACTCGGCAAAAAGGGGGTTTGCCGAGTGTCAAAGAATACTCGGCAAAGAGGGGGTTTGCCGAGTGTTAAAAAAACACTCCGCAAAGAAATAAAATCTTTTTCTGAAAAAGAAGTAGAAGAAAAAAATTGAAAAAAAAACTTTGCCGAGTGCTCAGATCTAGAACACTCGGCAAAGAAATTTTGCTATAACTCCCCGGCCATCCTCGTTTCCCGCACAGCCCCGCCTCCCTCCTCCTTTCACGCACCGTCCCGCCTCCTTCTCTCCAAATCCGCGCGCCCGGCCCCTCCTCCTTTCCCGCACCACCGCGCCTCCCTCTCCAGCCGCCGCCCCGCCCCTCCTCTCCCTTTCTCCGGCCGCCGCCCCGCCCCTCTTCTGTGGATCCGACCGCCGCACCGCCCCTCCTCCCTAGATCCGGTGGGGATTCGCGGGGCGAGGCCTCGCATCGGGGGCCCCACGAGAGGCAGCGGACTCCGAGGTGGTGGGCGCGGTCTTCGTGGTGGTGGGCGCGATGGCCAGCCGTGAGGTGGTCGTGGTCGAGGTGGGCCCTAGCTTCGGCACCGGCAGCTCGGGCGTGGTGGCGTGGCGGGCTTGGTGGCGGCGGGAGGCAGCTCGGGCGTGGAGGCGGCGGGAGGCAGCTCGGGCGTGGCGTGGCGGCGGGAGGCAGCTCGGTGGTGGGCGGCGGCCAGGGTGCTTGTTTTTTTTTTCCGAAAAATGTTTGCCGAGTGTTTTTTGGGCACTCGGCAAAGACTTTGTCGAGTGTCCGATAAAAAACAATCGGCAAAGAACGTTTGCCGTCAAAATCTTAGCCGGGTGTCGATTGACGAGTGAAATACTCGGCAAAGAGGTTGCCGAGTGTTTTTAGGGCAAAGCTCCCGTATCCCGTAGTGAAGGACGACAGTTCTTTAAGGTGCTCCGCTCACATGCTGTCTATTAGCCGAGGATGAATAACATTTAGCATTTCCAGGGTGTACAAGTCATCTGTAAGTATTCAACATATTATTTGTGGCAAGACACGTTAGCTAAAGCAAAAGATCTCCTGGACCTGAAGGCAGCAGCTTTCTCCATTCACAGAATTAGCCCCTCTGTCACTACCCCAGACAATTTTTTTCCTGACGGCCGACTCCGTCAGGGAAAGTAGCCAATACCGTCAGGAAAAGTCATCCGTGACGGTAACCGTCAGGGATACGCCGTCAGGGATAGACTGACAGGGAAAGTCTACCTTCCCTGACGGAAAACCGTCATTGATTGATTCCTGACGGTGGGAACCGTCAGGGAAAGTCTTCTGCGTCAGTTTTTTCATCTACCGTCACGGAAACCTTCCCTGTCGGTTACCATCCGTCAGGGAAAATCTAAATCTTTCCCGTCGGCTTTAGACCATCAGGAAAAAACTAAATCTTTCTAGTCAGGTACCAACCGTCAGGAGAAACCTAGGACCTTTCCTAACTGTTGCTAACCATCAGGGAATGCCAGTTCTACATATCCATAAAGCATAATTTAACCATTCAAATCAGTGATTCATAGCTCTTTTAATCATGCATCCTAAATGTCACACCAGGTAGTCTTGGCACATATAATCAAATAATCATCATTTAATCATGCATCCACACAAGCGGTAAATGTTACAGTCTTTGTACATATAATCATATCTTAAAATTGTACATACATCAGATAGTAAATGTTCAACAAATCAATCTTAAGCTACATTCTAGTTGTCTTGCAAAATAAAGACAGAAGAGCGAAGCTGCAGTGCTACAAATGTAAGAAATAGAAGTCAAGTAACTATTGCTTCTTAACAGGCCGATGGCAATGCAGCAGCTACTACACATGTCCGGTCCCTCTCTACAACCAAAACGATAAATGGAACCATTCATGAGATCATATGTCATGGATGTAGCCAAGAGATCATACTTTCACAGCAAGTGTAGAAGTAGAATCTTCTAATTGCAGTTCAGATACAAATAGAACACTAAAATAGTCCTAGTAAAACATGTATCTAGCACCTCGGTCCGATGCATGTAAATAACAATAGTTGCACCAGACCAAAATTTTTTTTGTACCATACAGTAAGAGCCAACGCAGTCAGGGATCTCACCGTTGTGTTACAGAAGTAGGGGAAGATCTGCGACATTTTGGATGGCACTATGCAGCAGCTTCATTTTTGTAATAACGCACAGCTCAGTGAGGACAAATAAACTGCACATCTGGATACACATCTAGTCGAATATGCCTTTACAACATTAGTTGCTATGAGTAACTGTTCAAGAAGGTGATTGGCACTGTTTTCTGTCTGCATAATAGTAAGCTCTTTACTATTCTAACTGTAGTTCAGAAAACTTCAACAAGATAGTGCACTAGAACCTATCTTTAGAACCAAAATATTCAGATTTAAAAGATTGTCTGTCCAGCACGAAGAATAAGAATATTCAGTCTTGTCACATGGTAGCCTGATCTTACCATGTCATTTCTTCTCCCAAAAAAAAACAAAACTGTGCAGAAATCACATACTAAAAATAACTATGCAGAAGTACTTGCTGAATGATGCAAAATGCAGCTGCACAACACAAGAGGATACCAGTGTGTTTGCTTGCATTATCATCAGTGTACACTTGTAGTTGCAGGAAAGATTATTCAAATAAAATTCAGTGTACTAGCACTCTAAGGGTAAATTGTGTCAGATGGTGTCATCTCTATTGTGTCAGCTTGTGAGTAATTAGATAATAGAGTTGTCTGCATTTGCATCAGTTGTAGTGAGTCTTGGCACTATCGATTTGAGGGTAGAGACTAGAGACTACAGAATGAATGACCTTATGATTTTATTAATTACTAAGAAGCTCATCTCATTTTGGAATTTTCCCTTGTTTGATTGGCTAGTTTGGAATATGTTGAATATCAGTAGCTACCAAGAAGCTTATCTCATTTTGGAAAATTTCCTATCCAATTGTTGTAACACATAGTTGCATTAGACAAAAATGGCTTCATGTTATTCTGCCTCACCATAATTGCTACAGATCTCTCACAACACAGGACTTGCTCCCACACCTCAACTTGACATCAACTTGACACAAAATCCTAATAAACTTGATAATAGAAAAGGCAGTCACAACATCTCATGTTCGACATTTTCAGGATTTCTCATGTTCGACATTTTCAGGATTTGAGCAACCCTTCAATTTTGATGTGGGCTGAAGGCAAAGTTTAACATAATCATTGAAGTATGTGTGCAGAATTAAAGCATGTAGATGGATTTAGTTGCAAGTTACTGAACCTCAAGAACTATGAACTGACCGAGCGAGATGACATTGTTAAAGCAGGCATGTCCATCTTCATGCTCATTCTTCCAAGTAAACTGACTGCAATATATATATATATATATATATATATATATATATATATATATATATATATATATATATATATATATATATATATATATATATATAATCAAGAAAGAATGTGCGGTCAATAGCACTAATCTTAGTATGCACAATCATATTTAGTGTTTTATATAGCATGAATCAGCAGGTTAACTACAAGCAGCAGGAAACATATAGCATGAATCAACATGATTAACTAGCAATCTAATTCTAAATCTGCATAACTAACAAGATAGCTAGCTAGTAGTGACAAGCAATCAATAAGATATCTTGCTAAAACAGTTATCTCAATACGTCAGGCTATGATATGAACATTAAATATTTATTTAACTGCCAATGATGCCTCGCAAAGTCTGTACAGAATAAAATCCTTCACCATGTTCATTATTGAGCATGAATAGTTCAGAGAAACAAGGTAGTTCCAAGATGCATCTGCAGCCTATATACGTGCAATAGAATTTGTAGATGTACCGTGCCCACAAAATCTCTACCCCTACTTTCACTTCAAATAAATATTTCTGTAGCAGAGTAACAAATCATTCTTACATTGGCAGATTTCATAGCTATTGCCTATTGGGGAGTTTGACAGCAAGTAACTGAATGAAAGCAATGAAAAAAAATAACAATTCAAGAATTGCAATAATCTAAAATTCCAGATTTGCAAAGGCATAATTAAAAAATCTACCAGATCGATTTATAAGGTACCAAGAACAAGTGTCTGCAACGTCTTACCGTAGGGAGAGGAGAAGCAGCGTTGATAGCCTGATATTGCTAGCAACTACGGCAGCGAAGGGTTGCTCACCTGCACCAGACTACTGACACATGGATGCCGCCTGTGCTGTGGCGCCTACGCCGCATCCACGCCACCACCCACTAGGTCCTCCACACCCACCTGCAGGTTCGCGTCGCCCATCCCGCCGCGGAGCCGGCAGCGGCCTGCGCCCTCGTACGCGGCGCCGTCCGTCGTGGAGCCAGAAGCCACGCCCGCGCCGTCCGTCGCGGCGGCGCCTGCCACAGCGCCGCTCCACCCGCGCCGCCCAGAGGCCCGAGCCCCGAGCACAGAGGCCCGAGCCACCTCGGAAGGCGAGGACCGAGGAAGAGCCAGATCTGGGGGGAGGACAGGAGAAGAGAAGCTCGGGCGGCGCATGGGACTGGGGGACTGGGGAGAGGATAAGGATGGGGAAATTTCCCCTTGCGCGCCTTGTGCGCTTGCCAGCCGCGCGCTTTTCTTTTCGCCTCTGTCTCTGCTGCGTGGGCCGATCCTTTTCCAGAAGCGCGCGAGTTCTATTTTTCGGCCTTGCATGCAGCGTCCCCGACGGTGCCTGACCCTTTCCCTTCGGTATATGGCGAACGTAGGGGAAGAGTCAGCGTTTCTGACGGAAGGTTGGGGACCGAGGGGAGTACTCCGTACCGACGGGAAAGAACTGAGCTGGGGTAGTGTGTGTTTTGTCTCTGTGAGTGTGTGACGAAAGCAAAAGCGGGCAATGTTTGCGTCTAATGGCATGTTTGGAAGCCCAATTTTAAACCCAAAACCACGGTAGAATATGGGTCCGTAAATTTTTACAGCTCAGTCCTAAAATTGTTCACTACTAGAAAAATCGACATCTAAGACGAATCAGTTTGGTCATAGTAAACGCCAAATTCGTCACTGAAACATATATGTGATGATGTTATGACGAAATTCGGTTCGTCACCTTTGTCGCGTCACATTTGTTGCACAGTGATGATTTAGCATATTTCGTCATAGATAAGGTTAGAAACATGACGATTTAGCCCCTGTCACAGAACTGTTTCAGCTGGCATATCCAGCAGATACGTGTTTGATGCAGAGGTTGACACATGTGGGATGGAGAGGTTGACACGTGTCGTTCTCATTTGAACATTTCTGTGGTGTCACATGTGTGTTGACGTGGCAGCACGTGTGCGATGACGTGGCAGTACGTGCCAAATGATGTGGCAAGTATTACGTAATTACATTTGTTTTTTTTTTGTCATAGAAATTTGACGAATTTGAAAATGCACAGGGCAGTAGTATTAGGGCCCGGCCTGAGCTCCACCAAATTCAATTTGTACTGATTCCAGAAACAGAAAAGCACTCCAATCCATAGGTTCCTACAGCACAAACTTAATGTTCATACAACACAGGAACCACAAGTTCACACACATCGTAACCCAGCCAGCACACAAGATCTCCATGGCACTGCATAACCCAGCCAGCACAAGATCTCGATGGCTCTTTCGTTGCTGTTGCTATCAGACCTGCAATTAAACAAAGCACAATAAACAAGATATTGGTATTGTTAATATAAAAAAAGGTACGTGGTTGCTGGAACCAACCAGAAGAAGCGATCTTCACCAAATCAATTAACTTCAAAAACAATGCAATCACAGAGCAAACCAGAAGACCCGAGGGAACTATTTACGTATCAGTCTGTACAAAACAGTAAAATATTGCAAGCTCAGTCTATGCTGCTGTCAAATAATGCACAAAATATTATCTTGGGATCTTTTACAATGGTTGGAATCACTTCCTATCGCCTCTCATTGCCTCCGCAAAATAGTCATTTTTATCGATTTAATTTGTCGAAGGGCAATATGGTCATTGAGCATGGTCCTCTCACAATGTCGAGTCAATGTGTCCCTCAAAAAACTTCATAAATACATGTGATTTAAATAGTACACTCAGCGAAGTGTCCTTGAATACGAGTGAAGGGAGCATAAATGCACGTTCAGGGACAGTCCGGCCCGGAAATCCCACTTGGGTGTGAGATGGATCACATCTAGCCTAACTGAAAGGTGCAGAAACGACTTGCAGGATGCAAAAAAGATATGGGCGGCAGAGCTTGCGTGGCCGCGTCACATGCCTGGCGGTGGAGCTCGCGCGGCTATGTCGTGCGCCGGCTGCGTAGCTCCCGGCGGCGGATCTCGTGGATCCACGACTGCTGCGCGTTGGTGGCGGAGCTCCTAGCGACTCGAGGCCGGCGGCGTGCGGGGTGGACCACACCCGCGGCGAATCTAGGGTGGGCACGCTCCCCGGCGGCGGATCCAGGACGGGCCCGTCTTCCGGTGGTGGATCAAGGGCGGTGGCGTCCGCTAGCGGTGGATCGTGGGCAGTGGTGGCCCCAGCGGCGGATCAAGGATGGGTGCGATCGGATCTAGCGATGACGATGGAGATGGCGCGTAGATCCATCTAGCGGCGCGGTGGCGCATTGATGGGCTCAGCAGGCTTGTCAACGGGTTTTTCTTTTTTTCTGATTGATTGACCGCCTCCGTAGGTCTGCATTAACACAGTCCTTTTGTCGGAGGCGGTTGCTTTGCCTGCCAAAACGCCCACCTCCCAAAAGATTTGTGTAGTAGTGCCAGAACTCCAGGGCTATGAGCGGCGGACAAGGACCTGATAAATTTGATATTTCGTAAAAATATTGATTTATTGCCTAGCAATTGTATACCACTTGCTGTCGAAATCTTAAAAAAGTCAAAATAAAGCTGGCCTTCCTCATGATCAGCGCCTATATATTTAATACCAGACCTTGTAGCTGAGATCAGAAGGTGCTAATCATCATCATAATCCCCATCTCTCCACCACAGTACTCCACCGTACCATGAGTCTGCTGAGGGCAGGAGATCTGGAGACTCTAGCCATGGGAAGACCTCATTATGGTAGTGGACGAGCAACTATCATGGGTATAGGGAAAGCACTCCCGGAGCATGTGTTTGAGCAAAAGTCTTTCCCGGATTACTATTTTGATATAACCGACAGTAAACATCTGGTGGATCTAAAGGCTAGGTTTGCCAAGATTTGTAAGTCTCCAATATTTATTATGTATCTAATATACGTGTGTTTGCTTCCCTTGGCATGCACACAATATTTTTCTGTTTTTTTATTTGTTGTCAAATCATTAGAGTCTTCTAATTAACGTTGTCAACAGAGAAGTCTGCAAAAGAATTTGATGAATTTAATTATAACAATACTAGTCGTTTACATGAAATATAAATGCAGGCGAGAAGACAACGACAGAGAAGCGACACTTCTACATGTCCGACGAGTGGTTGAGGAGCAACCCGTCAGCGACAGCCTACAAGTCTCCTTCCCTGACCCTTCGGCAGGAGATCACTGACGAGGGCGTACCTCGGCTCGGTGCGGCGGCGGCGCGCAAGGCCATAGAAGACTGGGGCAGGCACGCCTCCGACATCACACACCTCGTCGTCAGCACGACGAGCAGTGGCTGCTTGCCTGGTGCGGACTGGGAGCTCGTGAAGCTCCTCGGCCTCCCACTCTCAACCAAGCGTCTCATGATGTACCAGGCTGGCTGCCACAGCGGCTGCTCCGCCATCCGCGTCTCCAAGGACCTCGCGGAAAACAACCCCGGCGCCCGGGTCCTCGTGGTCGCCTGCGAGGTGTACGCCTTGTCGTTGCGTGGGCCCTCCGAGGACCACCTGGGAAACCTCGTCGGGCAGGCGCTCTTCGGCGACGCGGCAGGCGCGGTCGTGGTGGGGTGTAACCCATCTCCAGACGAGCACGCCATGTTTGAGCTCGTGTCAACGTCTCAGGAGATTGTACCTGGGACGGGAGACGCCATCGTGTCCAAGCTGCGGGACGAGGGGATAGTGTTCACCCTGCAACCGGACGTTCCGTTGCATGTATCCGGTGCCCTGGGCCGCTCGGTGGAGCGCGCGCTGCAAGAGATGATAGAGATCGGCGGCAGCCACTTGCCGATGACGACGACGATGCCACTGCCACCAGACTTGAACGACGAGGTGTTCTGGGTGGTGCATGCAGGCGGCAGGCAAATACTGGACAGAGTGGAGACGGCGCTGGGGCTCACCGGCCAGAAGCTGGCGGCGTCGAGGCATGTGATGAGGCAGTACGGCAACACACGCAGCTCGTGTGTTATTCTCGTGATGGAGGAGATGAGGCGGAGGTCGAAGGAGCAGGGCCTCCCTACCCCAGGAGAAGGCCTGGAATGGGGACTGCTCATCGGCTTCGGCCCTGGGATCACCGTCGAGACCATCCTCCTCCGTGCCCTAGCGGGCGCTATATAGATAGCAACACACGCAGCTAATATGAATTTGATACTACTTCATTTCTAATTTGTTTTCAGCTGTAATCCCTGTTGTAATACTGATTGTTGTTGCAGAACTTGTGTTGCGTAGAACCACGGGTGGATACAGGTGTACCCCGTCCATGCCGTGGCCGCGTTATTCGGGTGTGTGGCCTCGCCACGATGCGCTCGCGCGCCGTGCATGTATGTCGGGTGTCATCGCGAGAAAACAGCCGATCCGCGCGGCGTGCGTAGAGTGGCGAGGGACCCGGGCTTCAAACCCATGTATGCATGTTTGTGTTCCGCGTGTATAAAATAAGCAATGAAAAGCCTGAAAAAGGCTGCAACGTTAGCAGCATATATTGTGTTCATCTTCCACCTATCAGAGCCGATTAAGGCCGTTTCCCGGCCGTGGTAGACAGCGATCGTCATATGAGGAACCTTGCGAAGGTGCATGTACGTGCCAGTCATCCACGAGATCACCTCCATCTATCGAAGAAACAGCGCGTTGACACTGACAAGATGGGCGCCACTACCAGCGACAGCAGCAATCCTGTCGGCTACAATTAATACTGACGGTTTTCTAAAAACCGATAGGAAAGTAGTAAAATTCATGTGGCTGTGAAAACCTGAAGAGAATCAGGCAAAGAATTCCTGTCGGTTTGGAAAACATACAGGAAAAATTGATGGCCGTTAGGAGAGGGAATCAGATTCATGACGGACTTCACACATAGGAGTTTGTTTCCTGTCGGTTCACTATTCAACGCGCGTGAAGTGTGGAAACAGAAGTGTGCGTGAGAAAAAAGGACAGTGGCGCGCAGGTGTCGTGCTATATTTTCGGAGGGTCCACATCTTGATGGATATATGGTTAAAAGAAAATCCACCAACCCAAGCAAAATCTCCCCACCCCACGCCACCTTCCACACCCATCGCGGGCGCCTCCCACGCCCGTCGCGGGCTGCCCCTCCGCTCTGGCCCCAGCAAGCACGACTAGCTCATAAGTTTGTGCCCTGGCTAACACAGCCGGCTCCTCCACCCGCGGGGCTTGCTCCACTACCCGCGCGACTGGCTCCTCTGCCTGAGTCTCGGTCATAATGGCCGGCACCTCCGCCCATGCCCATCCGTCAACACCTCCCTCCACTCACGACCATCACCGCCCCTCTTCGTGCAAGACAGCACACGCCACCGCCCCAAGAACATAGCATTCGGCCCTGCCAATCCAGGCCGTTGCCATAAGAGGAGGAGATTTGCTGCCACGAGAGTGGGAGAAGGAGATCCTGCCGCAAGAGGTGATCGATTTGGGATGCGTTGGATGGATCTATCCTTGATTTTAGGAATCCAAAGGTTCTATGTCCATGTTTGGTTGAAGGAATGGAATGATTCTATTTACGGTTTGGTTAGTGAAACGAGGATGGACTGGCACCAGTTCTGTTAACGCCCGTCATAGTAGGGTCCGCTCGTCAGCCAACCAATCCTCTTTCCCCTTCAGTATATCTTCCGCAGCACGCGCTGCCACTCGCATGCCGCTCGACCGTCGCACACATGCCTGTGAGTGCGACACCTGGCTGCTGCGCCTCTGATAGCTGCCAGCCATGCAAGCACACGGCGTCGCTTACCCGCGCCTGCTTCCACCACCCGGCACCGCGAGCTCGCGCCGTCGCTAGGCCCCGCCTCCACCAGCCCACCGAGTAGATGATATGGAGAGAGAGGGGAGGAAGAGAGAGAAGAGAGAGAGAGAGAGAGAGAGAGAGATGGTGCTTCATGTCGCCGAGGAAGGATGGCTGCATTCGGTCGAAAAAGAGGAGTGAGCTGGTGAAAGATAATGATTAAATATTCTCTAGTGGAACCGTTCCATTCCTGATGTCCATGAACCAAATACTCTAGAAATTGGGATGGAACTGCTCCGCTCCCGTTCACACTCCAACCAAATGCATCCTTGATTCATCCCTTGCATTTTTTTATGTATACCAAATCATAAGTGTGAATTGTGATTTCTGGAGTAGTATTAGTTGTTTGCAGTAAATGTCAGTTAATTTAGGCTTAGAAAAGTTGTTTAATTTATATACAAATTATTGCAATTAGGTAGTCTACCTGAGCTAGCTATTTTTTTTTGCGAGTCACCTGAGCTAGCCAATTGTCTGTTTGCACATAGAAAAAAGTGCAGCTGAGCTAGTTAATTGTCTGTTTGCACATAGAAAAAAATCCAGCTGAGCTAGCTCTTTTCTTAGGCAATAGAAACGTGATATAGATTCAAACTTAGGCTTATTAGAGCCACGTCAAAGGCAATATCTTCTGCTTTCTATATGAAACTATATCTATAAATAATTGTAGTGGACACCTAATTATAGCACTTTTGTGAATGTTGACAGCAATACTAAACTATGGATGAGCCTGAATGGATTTAAAGTGGATGGAAGTGTGGTAGACCAACATGTGATTGGGTTGAGCATACAAAACAGTTCCTGGATTTTGCATTCTCTAATCAGTCTGTAGCACAAGAGGGTACCATCAAATGCCCTTGTGTTGTGTGTAGGAATTATTTTCGACACACAAGGGGCAAGGTAGAGCTGCATCTATGTCAAAATGGGTTTTAGTCCAACTACAAAACTTGGACCGCACATGGTGAGAGGCGCTACCAACAGCAAGGACTTAGGGTTTTGGTGAGACGGATAGAATGGATGATATGTTGGCAGATTTAGCTGCAGCTGCACCATCACTAGGTAATGATGAGGAGCCTACAGCAAGTGCTCAAACTTTCTATAGAATGATTGCTAGTGCAGAACATCGCGTTCATGACCAAAGAACCCACTCAACATTGTCAGCCACTACTAGGTTGCTATCCATATAGTCACAACAAACTCTCTATTGTGTGTTTTGATGACATTGTGGCACCCATCCATGAACTCCAACTAGCTGATAGTAACTTCCCAACAATTTCTACCATTCAACAAACATGTTGGCCAAGATCAAATTCCAACAGCCGTAGGGGTCGCGGGGCTGTTGGAATTATTTGGCGTGGATGATCAGCTGCCAAGGAATCTGAAACTAATGTGTGATGAAATCTTGAGGCGATGCAAAGGTATACCTCCTTTCATAACTGGTATGGCCGACTGGTTAAAAGAAGAACTGAAGCAACAGGAGGTGCACAAACAGAGCTCCGCATTGTCTTGTGTGGAGAAAGTCCCCAGATCACTGAAACAGTTTGAAGAATCACTACCACATACTTACAATAATCTTTCTTACAAATCGAAGTTATTGTTGTTGTACATGACAAGCATATTTTCACAGGGCTACCTATTCGAGAAGGATTGTCTCATCATGAAATTGTTCTCACATGAAGGATTGACACATAATCCGGATATTATGGGAAAAGACGATGAAGAAGAAGCTGAGAAGTATTTCTCGAAACTAGTCGATAGGAATATCATCACTCCGGTAGCAGCTAATTAGAGCAAGGCTAATAATACAGCCGGCTTGCCGGCTGTAAGATTTCTTGCAGCCTTCTCTCAGCCTACTCATATAGTAGTTAGCTCTTTACAGTTAATATATGGCACACTTGTCTCTCTCACAGACTTTCTTGGTTCTTGTGCCCAAACCGGCTGTAAGCTTACAGCCCGCTTCTCCTCTCTCTCCTCCCCTCTCTCCTCCACCTCAGCATTTAGTCGGCTTACAGCCTGCTATTATACTTGCTCTTAACTGGAGGCACAGAGATATTCCTGATGAAGCTGAGGCCTGCCAATGGAAAATCAGTTATTATATGTGAAAGGTTTTGCTTTTACCTGTGGCACGTTTACCTAAAGCAAGTGATGGAGACATTATAGAGACACCACGGAAGCTAGCCCTCCACCATCCCAATCCAGAGCTATCAGCACTGCTCCAAACAATGGATCATCTGTCTCAAACTCGTTTGCTAGTCGTGTCTGGTTTAGTGGACCAACTCCCTCTCGACAAGTTCTTCTATCTGGTGCTCATGGACAGCACAAAATGCAAATTCTATTCTACCATCACTATAGTCTGATTTTTTTCCCAACTCCAAAACCAGGCATTTTGGGCCAGCTTGGCTGGCTATCAAATTTTGCCATGCCAAAGATTTGAGAAAAAAAATATATCAAAACATAGAAATAAATATTTACCATAGATTTGGTATACCAATTGTGAGATATTGCAAAAATTTTAGTACCAAACCAAATCTTGGCTTCTCCAAGTTTTGACAACTAAATTTTGGCCATCAACTAATCGGACATCACTGAATTCTAAAACCATTCAAACTATGTTTTTCCTGGTTTAGAGTGATTTTAAGGCCGTGTTTGCATCCATGAGACTAAACTTTAGCCCGGGCTAAAGATCAGCCCTCAGAATGAAGGGGCTAAAGTTTAGCCCATGGGCTGTTTGGATCCAGGGGCTAAAGATTAGCCATTTACCTTGCCATGACCCATTTGTCCTTAATTAATACTCATGCACATGACTAAAAGAGGGTGGTTGGGGGTCATATGCGCCTTCTTTTGCTACGAATGGACCACTTTTAGCCCTCTTTAGCCCACCTTGGAGGGGCTAATGAAGAAGGGGTGGGCTAAATTTTAGCCCCCACTATTAGCCCTCCTGTTTAGATCCATGAGGGTTAAAAGGTGACAAAAGGGGTGAGCTAAACTTTAGCCCCATAGATCCAAACATGGCCTAAATATAGTTCTATTTTTTTCTTTAATTAACAAAATATTTGGTAAATATCTTATAAGGTTTTTGAACCACAGATAAATCACTACTACAAAAATGATTTATAGCAACGCCTTCTTTTAGAGGCGGCTCTATATTGACCCGCCCCTACAAATGGTTCTTAAACGAGCTGCCCCTGCAAATCCATTTGTAGGGGTGGCTGGTGTTACTAGACGTCCCTAAAAATGACCCTATTTATAGGGGCGGCTCTATATCTAGCCGTCCTTACAAATCTGATTTATAGGGGTGGCTAGATATAGAGGCACCCCTACAAATAGATGCTAAATAGTAAAAAATAAGTATTAAAATTTAAATTTGTCCAAACGACAAAAATTAAAGTTGTAGATCTCAAAAAGTTATAGAACTTTGTTGTTTATAACTTTTTCATTTGAAATTATTTACTATTTCAAAAGGCTGTTGAAAATTCAATTTTTAAATTGTTGAAGAACGCTGATTTCTCTTTTTAATCTCTGGCTAAAACTTCTAACTAGTCTTTCTTCCTCGTACTAACTTTAAATTTGATTATTTTTTTCTTAATTTTTTCTAAAATGATGCTCTATCAATTTGTTGTGTTGTTACACCTATTATTTTGGTCATTTTCATGTCACTTTGTTTTATCAATTCAAAATTTGAATTTAAAAATGGTAAATTAAATCAACAATTTGAAGGAGAAAATGATTTCAAATAAAAAAGTCATCAACAACAAAGTTGTAGAACTCATCAAGATCTACAACTTTTATTTTGGTCATTTCTTCATCCGAGCAAATGATGGTAAAATTGTTCATAAATTTATGTATCTCTCGTTTAGTTTCGTGAACTATAAGAGAGATATGTAAATTTGTGAACAATGTATACTATCAATTTGTCAGATGAACAAATGACATAAATAAAGGTTGTAAATCTTGATGAGTTCTACAACTTTGTTGTTGATGACTTTTCAGCTAAAATCATTTACTAGTTCAAAATTTTGTTTGAAGTAGTCATTTTTTAAAATTCAAATTTTGAATTATTCAAATAAAGTCACAAGAAAAGATGACCAAAATAAAAGTTGTAGGTCTCAAAAAGTTATAGAAGTTTGTAGTTGACAACTTTTTCATTTGAGATCATCTAACTATGTTTGATTTTTTTAAATTTAAAATTTAAAAAATTTATAAGACACCTTAGCAACCAGTAAATGCATTTGGTAGTTTATTTGTAATATTATGCAAATCAATCATTCTTTGAACTCAACATTTAGTATGTGATCCTAAGCTTGAAATGCTTTATGCATTCCAAATAATTTCCTAGCATTATATATGGTACATCAAATCTCCCCTTAATGCCTGAAAATGCTCATTATCAAAATAAAACTAGCATATCAGTCGTAAATGGATCCTCCATAAGAGATCTAAATGCTTAACAATCGACGGAGATTGAAATCTCACATTGATCCTCAGTTTCCTGTGTGTACACATCAATGTATGATGTGATTGTGAGATTGGTACGTATACAACGTACTCAATCTTACGCAAATAGGAAATCTTTTTGGATTCTCACGTACTAAATGCATATGGGGGATATGCAGTTAATCTCAAATTAGGAGTGTGTAAATCTACCTGACCCCAACACGAGGTTGACAAATAGCAATTCACTAACAACGGTCCTGCTATGAACTTGATGTCATACTCATAGATTCCATTTATCCTTTCGGATATGTAACTAAATTCTTGTTATACCAAACAATCATCATTTTAGGTACAAAAATTTAGAAGTGTTTAGGATTATGAGCTCACAACAAGAGCCATTATTTACCAAATGCATGACTGAGTGTGGATACTTTCACACATTTTAGATCATCTTATAGATGTATCTTTACAACCATGAAATGCCTGAACTATTCATACAATCTTTGTATCGAACCCACACATATTCTCTTGTGACAGTTATCGTATCCATACTTTGGGGAAATCTTGACCAAAAGAATTGCCAATAATTTTCCACATCATCCCATATGATGGCCAAGTTGTTCATTCTAAATCCGGAATGCATCAACAGTGTGAAAATTTATCTTACACGCAACATGTTGTGCGGGGATGGTTGTATACATAATACAACCAAAATGAGACTTATCTCATTACTTATATGCCATATCCAATGTTGTCCTTTTGTGTTCACATACAAAAACACATTTGGATATCTCTATAATTTAGTAAGATGCGAGTTGAATTGGGACATAATTAAATATTCTCAATTGCTAACTCAGTATCTAAGGAAGAATGATAGTGGCAAAATAGGCCAAACTGCATCGCATCAGCGATGGCCAAAATATTCTCTCTTCTTGTCATAAGAACCAAAAACATTTTGCTTCCCTAGTTATAGAGTTTGTGGAACAAATGCTCACTAGGCACATATCATTCCACATTGGAAAGATTCTCGTACTATCTATATATGACAAGAGTTTAATGAGATTCTCGTCTAATATATAGAAATCCATAAATATTGCTGAGTATCAAATACATCAATATGATACCCACAATAGTTATGCGTTGACAACACAAGTATTACAACATCTTCGATGGACATTATCACATATTATTTACTGACCATGAGATTATACCGAATCTCAAAACGAATCATTCGAAGCATATTCGATGATCATGTTGCCCATCTATATTATGTTCTCTTTACGAGAAAAGGAGAAGTGTTGTTATGTGATCCCATAAGATCCAGCATAAACAACCAATCTCTTATGTAACTTCAGATTTTAAGATTGAAGCACCCTTCATATCTTATTTCTGTAACTCATGTTTCATCCCTTATAGAATGTTGATATATATATCAACTATAAATTTAAGAGTACGGCATTGTTTAGCGCTATGCTAAACACAACCACATATATGACATTACTCTGTCATTCTTGGGTTCATATTGCCATTACTCATATTGCACATTAGGCCTTTTGCTTTTACTAGTGGAAGCAAATTGTATGAACAATATGATCATAGTCTTTAATAGTTTGAAAATCTAGAGACATGATCCACTCATGATTAGCCTCAAGCTATATGAGTTTATTTATTGTTCATAAAACTCCTAAAGAGTGAACCACGAAGAATGTGCATTTCTTTCCACAAGATATTCTTATCGAAGATCTTTATGGACGCAATACCTTAACAACAGTAAGGCACAATTTCCTTTCATCTATAATGAGAGTAACCCCTAATTGAGGTTCATTAAATGCTTCCATTAGTCCATAGGATAAATCCAAAGTCAATGTCCATTGTCCATGTGGGATAATGATGCCATCAAGAGCGAGTTCATTAAAGTCAGTATCTAGAACATGTGACAGACTTTTGATTTAATTAATTAACACCTAAGGTAAATTAAAAATCACTATGCTGATGTTGTATCCAATGCAAAATTTAGGGATTCCATATCTTGTCACTTTGTTTTGGATAGCTGGAGGTAGTCAACAAAACTGTAAACCTTCCAACAGTCGGAGGTAAACACAAGATGTATAGACCTCATGAACAATTATTATTAATGTTGACACACACATGTCGGTAGGTGATGGAGTTAGATCAGTGTTCATTGGCGTTAGTTGTTTGTTAATCAGCACTGCAGAGGGCTTATGGCTAAAATACGTGGTAACTAATTTTACTAGGGGATGACGGTTACGAACAAAAATTATCTGCCCCCGCTTCCAAGGTAGTGTTTAGTTCTCAAAATTTTGCAAATTTTTTCAAAATTCCCCATCACATCGAATCTTTAGACGCATGCATGAAGTATTAAATATAAATAAAAAATAAAATTAATTACACAGTTTAGACGAAATTCACGAGACGAATCTTTTAAGCCTAATTAGATTATGATTGGACACTAATTGTCAAATAACAACGAAAGTGCTACAGTACCATTTCGCCAAAAATTTCGCCAACTAAACAAGGCCCAATTCGTTGTAAAATTTTAGGCTGCATGACTTTTGTGTGCCTGCTTTAAAGAAAGCCGAAAATTCAAGTATGCTATTTAATATAACATGATCGATCATAGGGGACAGGGTACATAGACCATGCTACCTAATTTATGGGCCAATTGAACTGATCCAGCTGTCTGTACAAATACCTAGCAACCTTTTCTTTATAGGCTTCACATGCAATCTGTTGTCACATTCAAAAGGATTATAAGGATGCTTACTGCTGTGAGAATGAGGTTGGGTTTGTTAATATCTGAATTGAACTATTCTCCATTGAAGCCTCACCTGTATTGGTGCGAGTGGTTTTCAGTGACAGGGTTTATGAAAACAGAGTTTGAGCTCATTTTCTTTTCCATTATTTCCCCTTCTTTTATTGGGATGAAATTTTCCGTTTTGGGTGTACATAGGATTTCAGTTTCCTTCTTGCGAATGAGGTCCTGCTTAACATATTACCATAAAGATGCATTAATTACTCAGGACCATGATTTGTTCAATCTCACGCAAAAATGTACTTGAGCAGTTGAGGTTGCTTTTGGAGAACTTTCTGCTGCGGCTGTTTTTCAGCCATTAAACTGATCAGACAGATGATAATGATCAAACTACTTGCCTTGAAATCACAATCAATGTGGACACTTTTTTTCTCTACTATATGGTTTTGTTTATTTTGATGATGGGCCCAGATCCAAACTCTGCTGCCATTATTATCAGTTGTACATTTCAACATATTTGAATTTGTGAAAGTGTCCTTGTGGATTAAATTTTGTAGCCAGCTATATACTCTCTACCTAATGGCAGTCTTAGTCTCTCATATTGTACTACCTTAACGTCCTTGCTAATGCAGCCTCTGGGGTGGTTCTGTCATAAATCTAGGAACCAAAAAGCACAGAGATAAGTACTTTGATGGAATTGACAATTTGGATTATCCAGGCTGTTTTGCAATGACAGAACTACATCATGGTTAGGTTCTCCACTTATTTATTTATTATCCACTAATCAGTGATGTCTCTATTCTTTTGTTGCTTGGCAGTCTATCAATGTACAGTGCAGCTACAGTGCCTCAATACTGTTGTGTTTTATTTATTTTGAATGGCGTACAGTAGGGCTTGTACCCAGCACCTAACGCACTGTTACATATTCAAAAGAATTGATACTCAATTCCCCTTACCATTATTACTCTTTTCCTGCAAATAGGATCGAATGTCCAAGCCCCAGACTACCGCTACATTTGATCCTGTCACTGATGAATTCATTATTAACACCCCAAATGATGGAGCTATTAAGTGGTGGATTGGCAATGCTGCAGTTCATGGAAAATTTGCTACTGTCTTTGCAAGGTTAATTTTACCCCTTCAAGGAAAAGGAGGGGAACCTGCTGATATGGGCATCCATGCATTTATCGTCCCCACACGGGACCTTGAAACTCATGCTGTTCTTCCTGGAATCGAGATCAATGATTGTGGGCACAAGATTGGCCTTAATGGTGTAGACAATGGTGCACTGAGATTCCGCTCAGTTAGGATACCCAGAGATAATCTTCTGAATCGATTTGGTGATGTGTCACGGGATGGAAAATACACAAGCAGTCTGCCCACAATTAACAAAAGATTTGCAGCAACCCTTGGGGAGCTTGTCGGTGGTCGAGTTGGCATTGCATATTGTTCTGTGGGTGTTCTCAAAGTCGCAGTAACAATTGCTGTGAGGTATGCTCTTCTGCGCCACCAATTCGGTCCACCTAAGCAGCCTGAGATCAGTGTGTTGGATTATCAGTCTCACCAGAACAAATTAATGCCCATGTTAGCATCGTCATATGGGTTTCACTTTGCCACGGTACAGTTAGTGGATAAGTACTCGGAAATGAAGAAAACCAATGATGAGGATCTTATTGTTGACGTACATGTTCTTTCATCTGGGTTGAAGGCCTACATAACTTCATATACAGCAAAGTCTATAAGCATATGCAGAGAAGCATGTGGTGGCCATGGCTATGCTGCTGTAAATCGTTTTGGAGCTCTGCGCAATGACCATGATATATTCCAAACGTTTGAGGGGGATAACACAGTTCTTCTGCAGCAGGTACTGATCGCATCCTTCATAAGAGCCAGCTGATGGTTTGTTTTCAGACTGACAATATTTGAGGGGCATGTTTGCTCAAATAACCTGAGCTCAGAAGAAGTTGGGATCAGTTTCTAAAAATGCTATGAAGTTACTTTTCCTTAAATAATGTGCATCTTCTCATGCTCTTGTAGGTTGCTGGAGATCTCCTGAAGCAATACCAGGAGAAATTTAAGGGAGGGACACTTTCAGTTACCTGGAATTACTTGAGAGACTCCATGGGTACTTACCTGTCCCAGCCTAATCCTGTCACTGCCCGATGGGAGGGCGAAGATCATCTGCGGGATCCTAATTTCCAGCTGGATGCATTCAGAGTGAGTCATTTCTTCCTATTTACTGAGAGTTCTCTCATGTTCACTTCCGGTACTGATTGGGCAACCTTTCTTCTCAGTACCGAACATCTCGGTTGCTACATAGTGTCGCTGCTCGGCTACAGAAACATAGCAAGACACTTGGAGGTTTTGGTGCGTGGAATAGATGCTTGAATCACCTGCTTACACTTGCAGAATCACACATTGAGTCTGTCATCCTTGCAAAGTACATTGAATCAGTGAAAACGTAAATTCTTCTAGTGAGTTTCTTCTGATTGCATTTTTGCACCCGCTTTGGTTCGGATTCTTTGTGCTTCGAATGAACTCTTTGAATCATCAAGCCACAAAATCATTGAATAGCAGAACCCTTGTAGTGCTGAGCTCTTTATATTATTCTGTTATGGACACCCGGCTTTAGCTACTTGGAACTCCTTTTTTGTTTTAACCCTTGTTATCCTAGCTTTTCTGTTTTACTGAACGGGCAAACCACAACAAATAAACTGTAGTTAAACTATATCTGAGGCAGCTAATAGTTCAGATGTCTTTCATACCTCTTTTGAAATATTCTGGCTCTTTATTGTGACCACAATTGGCAACCACTTACAATGCATACATGCAGTTGCCCTGACGAAAAAACACGGGGAGTATTGAAGCTGGTGTGCGACCTTTATGCGCTCGACAGGATCTGGAAAGATATTGGAACATATCGGAATGTAGACTATGTTGCCCCAAACAAAGCTAAGGTGTGTGGTCTCATCTCATACTGCAATTTTAGCTCTAGCTTCACACTGTAACCTGAATCCCAGAACCTGACAGCAGTACTCCCTTGTATGTCTGCAGGCTATTCATAAGCTGACAGACTACCTCAGTTACCAAGTGAGGCTAGTGGCACGAGAACTCATCGACGCATTTGACCTTCCAGATCTCATCATCCGTGCCCCAATTGGAATGCAATCGGAGGCCTATGCACAATACACCCAGTATGTGGGCTTCTAGTAGAGTATATACATACAAACAATAGGTCCGATAAGTTCATATATTACGAAGTTGCAATTAAGGTATATATAGATGAGCAAATAAGTTTCAGTAGTATATGTAAACAGTAAATGCAAAGCACTGGCTCCTTGTGAATGAATTGTCAGATTTTTTTGGCTCAATTGTTTTGAATGAATATTTTTATCAGTGAGCTAAAAATGGCTATATAGATTTGATTTTCACTTGGTTCGATAAATTTCGAATGAAGCCGCTTATTCTCCATCAATGTAAAAATAATGCCAGTACCTATGACATTGCTGCAAGGTGAGTAGGAGATTACATGCTTGCAGAACTCCTGTAAAAAGTAATGCCGGTACCTATGCCATAGCTGCAAGATGAGTAGCAGATTACTTGCGCACAGAAATCATGATATCTTGCCTGTGATATCTTTGCGAAAACGGTTCTCATATGCCTTTCCAAGCATGGCAGGTGATGAAGCTTAAAATCTGCCCAACACTGAGGCATACCCACTAAATCAGTAAATATTAGGCCAAAGATTGTACTATAACCTGATTGCTCACAAAATATATACCAAAACACTAGAATTTGTCATCCAGAACAGATAGCAAGAAGTCATATACCACAATCAACATAATCCTAAGAAAGCTGAGCATTTGGTCCAACTCTCTTATAATCAGCACAGGCCATCTCATAGTTCTGCTTGAGCTCCTCGTAGCACTTCAGTGATGCCTCTGAGAACTTTGTCAGGCGGTCAAGAACCGCCGTTAGTCTCGACTGCAGCCCTTCAGCTGATGCTACACTCCCACTCTTTGCCGCCTCCTGCTCGCTATTGTTCTCCAGCATCCCACACTCCTGCGACTCGCTTCTTGGCTTGTTCTGCTCGTCGTGGTGCTCAAACGAGTCACGGAGGAGCTGCATCACATCTTTGAGGGACTTGCATGGCTCGTCAGCAGGGAGAGATTCTGTCATGGCGAGCCAGTCCCTGCAGAGGATGAATATGGGAGGGGATATGGCCTGGCGAGGAGGGAAGGAGACCTTGCGCTTGCGCCTGCGTCGGTCCTGGGGTGGCTGCAGGACACACTTCTGGAGCCATGCATTGAGGGCCTCGACATATGATTTGTGAGCAGTGACCCAGTTTCTGAAGCTGGAGGAGAAGCTGTCCATCTCATTCCACAGATGCATTGCCGCCTGGCGGCGGTGCTCACCTTGATGCACTGGGGTTGAGTTTTTCACATGGTATGCCAATGTGGTCGTGATGAACTGTTTGTGGTGACATTCCAGCATCAATTTCCACATTCTGATTAGCCTATATGAAGTCAGATCAAGGTTAGTAGACAAGAAATGTCAAAAACAGGATTTTGATCAGCTAAGACTGAAGGTAGAATTATGAGCCATCAGAATATTTCAGCAAAACAAGGTAACTTCTGAGAATAGGTTGTGAACTGTAATCTTCTGATTCTCAGCATTGTACTATCATTCTGCCAAAAATAAATTTGGAGTGATATTGACAGTTAAAATATTTACTAAACTTGGTGTGATATTAACCAGAGCAGTGGAATCGGCATGTAATTGACCATTTTCTACCTATTAATGGAATGGCGTGCAACTCTTATGTGTTCGAGAAAAAAAAATCTTTACTCACATACACTGTAAAAAAATGAAACAGGAAGATTTGCATTCGAAATTCTGGTATAAGAAATGCTGTCTATCAGGTATATATACCCTTGAATTAGCTCGACAAGCTGTGGCTGCAGTTCTTCATCCCTTATCTTCTCAATTCTTTTGGAGATTGCATCAACAGCCTGAATCGCAACAGATACCCTGGAATGGAGATCCTTCACAACAGCTCTAGTCTTATCAATCAGCTGCGCATTTAGGCCTCGTGCAAATTGGCGCCGGAGGAGGTTACATTTCTCATCATAGGCCTTTCTAACATTTTCACTTGCCTACATAAACCAAGTAAGGCGGTAAGGCAGTAACAATGATTCGTTATGCCATCAAGTGTCCAAACATCTCATAGCCTACACCCTAGTTTCTTTGCTACTCCCTCCATTCCAAATTATAAGATGTTTTGGCTTTTCTAGATACATTGTTTTTACAGTGTATCTGGACATAGTGTATATCTAAGTGCATAGCAAAAGCCAAAACGTCTTATAATTTGGAATAGAGAGAGTAGTTAGCACTTAGCACACAATAAACGATCTACAAACTACATTTGAACTATTAGACTAAAAAATGCAATATTAATAAAGATCATGCATTACATGTTCTCATTTAACGACCCTTGTGACAATGTACCACGTCTCAAAAATAAAGTCATAAGTGCTTGAAGATTAAACACACCAGTTTTTACTTGACATCTATAAAAGAACAGGCATTCCATGTAGAGGTATTCATGAGACTAGCAAAAGGTTTGAGATTGACAGCATATTAGATGAGCTTGCTGAATATGTATTTATGATGTACCTTGATTTCATCGTATAGTTTTCTCTCCCATGCGTGTAGCCTGTCCAACGTAGAAGAGTGGCTTCCAGATACCATGGCGAATTCCTCAACAAAATCACTATTACTGTCATCCAAATCATCTTTAATTATTGATGTCATAAGTGCACTCTTAGATGATGATGACAGAGATGAAACAGAACGCTTCCATGTGACAACCTTTGAGACATGCTGTGCAGTTTCTACAGAGACACTTAAAATTAGTACTTCAGGAAAACATTATGATAGGGAAGAGAATAATGAAAACACCCTGGTTACCCTGGTTGAGAATAACATCACGATTGCAGCACACTTGAAGTGCTGACATAAATCGGGCAGTAGGTAGCTTGCCTGGAGAACCTAGAATTTGGGTAATATAACGAATTAAAAATTATTCAAAAAATGCTGACACAATCCTGAAAAAAAAAAGACATGCAACACTCATGATTATCACCTGGTATTTTAGCACATATGTCAAGTCTGATTTTCTTGGTTTCAAGCATTCTGGAAACCTCATTTCCTGCTTCAGCTGCACGCATAAACCGGGATTCAATGTCCTTCATGCTCGACACAAAATCTTTGGCTCGATGAGTGATGAACTCTGAAGGATCCTCTGCCTCTGCACATAATTCTTTTTCCATTTCGCTTTCCCCCAACTTCGCAGCAACCTGCTCAGAGGTAGCTTTGGTTGAAGTATCCACCAACTGACTTGGTTTCCTGGTCTCACCTTGCTCTGGCTCTCTTTCCTGCTTAGATAGTGCATTATCATCAGGAAGTTCTGTATGCCTTCTGTCAGACATGATTTCTTCTTCACCTTCTTTCAATGGAACTACTTCAGCTACCCTTGACTCTCTTAGACCCTTCAATCTACTGAAGTTCAGGGTTACCCCATTCTCATTGTTGGAGGAAGAGCTACCAGCAGCATCAATGGGATCAAAGAAGTCCCATGTGGTACACAATTCTGGAGGCAATGGTGGCGGGGGTGGGACAAAAGCTGAGACTGGGGATTCATGCCCCGCAAATTCAGCAGCAGTTGGATCTATCACAAAGGTCAAAGGAGCGGTTGCGGCTGCTTTCATGCAATGGATTCTTGTTGAGGGCGGAGTAGTCAATGGACTTGCTCGATGCGCCGGAGAGGCAACACTCTCTACTGCACGTGAAGGCGAGGGAGATGCCATAGAGGAATGCGATGGCGACTTATCCACTTCTGAAATGGAGAGTGATGATTCTGGTAAGATCTCAGACTCAGCATACCGCCGCAGTGCAGTACCCACAGTACGGAGGGATTGTGTGTAAGATAAGTGTGCTGCTGACAGTGCATCTCTTGAGTCAATGGCTTGTCTGATATGGCGCATCCGATCCTTGCACAGAACCAGGGCGTCCTCTCCAGTGGCTTTGGAAGGAGAAGAACCCATTGAGTTGCACTAAACTGATTCCCTACTGTATACTAGAGACCAGTAAATTCATCACAGTCCAACTACAGATGAAAGCTCCACCAATTTAGAAATCTTGCTTATGACAAGTAATGGTCTTTGCTCCTCAGATCCTATCAACAGAAAAAAACAATACTTGTCAGAGTACAGAACATGTAAAATACAGAAATGAATTTAACACTTAACAGAATTGACCTAAATCAAACTACAGAGCACTTGAATAGGGCAATAACTAAATACTCAATGTAGGGCCACTGTACACAAAAATTGGCCACATCTGCCACCAACTTGAGCTGAAGTGGCACACATTACACAGCCTCACAATAGTCATTTCAGGCAGACAATTAATCTGGTACACGAAAGATAAAAAGGGCAGAACAATTGACACTGATTGAAGATATCAGACTATAAGAGTAGGACATGGCGCAGGTATAAGAACCAACCAATCTTTTGTTGCTTCACAAGATAACCTCAAGCGCTCAACACTGACAACACATCATAAGCCAATGGTCAAAGTGTATTTCTTGGAAGCCTGTGCCATGATTAAAGCAAGCAGTCTTATGATTAAAGCAAGCAGGGGCTGTGGCAGCAGATAAGCTGGCACAACAGAGTAAGAAAAGGAACCAGTAAAGCGAGACCTTTCTCCAATTCCAACCTCTGATCAAACAACTGTATCATATAGTGAGAGAAAAAAAATGATAAAACCCATTACTACCTCAAAAGCAGCACTTCAGCACCACGGTAATCTTCCTAATGCAGCCCCCAAATCCCCAGGTGGTGACCAGGGCACTACGCAAATCCGGTTCTTGAAAGTTGAAACCAGCATTATCCTACATTCCTACCAGCAGGACGGAATGGGCAAAAGGGGTAATTGGGGCAAAAATGTTTCCCCCCTCTTCTTCATCCTCAATACAGTAGAATGTGGTTTTCATTCCAGACCAAGGCGCCCCCGAAATCGGTATGGGAACCTCTCTAGAGCCCGGATCAAGGGATCCCCAAATCAATCAAATGCAGCGCATCAGAGAATCCAAACCAAACCAAGAATCCACCCAAGGATTAACCTAAAACCCGCCTTAAACCACCAGGGCTTTATTTATAGCACAGGAAAGAGACATACTTTCTTACCTACCCCACCCGATTCCACAGTCCAGTAGCCTAGAACTCAAGAATCCCAGCTCAACAGCTAGTCAAAGAGGCGACGAGAGAACCTCACTCACCGAAACCTCCGTGGCGGCGGCGACTCCAGGACGGACGCGGCAATGCGGCCAACGCGGCTCGATCCCGGGCGAGCAGGGCAGTGGGTCGCTCACGTGCGCACAGTGGCAGGCAGGCATGGGGTTTTGTTGGTTCTTGGCGAGGGGAGAGCCGGAGGGGTGACCGTGTGAGGGCACAGAACAGGGAGGCAGGGGTGGCCGGGTGGGTGGAGCCAGGCGACTGGGAGCAATGGGGAGTAACGGAGGTGCGGGGGTGGGAGTGGGACGCAGGAATCTCGAATTGCTGATAGTGGGGTGTACCGGGCTACTGGCTAATGGCGCTGCAGTGTGCAGTAGCAGAATGAGCGCGCTGTTCACTTAGCCCGTCAGTCCTGCAGGGTTTTTTTTTTTTTCCTCAGACAACAAAAATAGCACTTATCAGATGCGGGATCAGCCAAATAGAATCTTTATTTTGTTTCTTCTTCTTTTCTCCGTTTTGCCTTTTAAGTTAGTAAAACACAGAGGTGTTTTAGTTTTTACCATCTCCTAATAACCAAGCTAATTGGATTAGCTGGTTGCCTGGTTCCCATTAGTTGGGAGGCCTTTTAGCTGCTAATAGAATGGGGTGTTTGGATGCACCACAGCTAAATTTAGCTAGCTATAATTTAGCTGGTGCATCCAAACATAGGGGTGTTTTAGTTTTTACCATCTCCTAACCAATCTAAATTTTGGTATGGTCAAACTTTAGTCACCAAATCGATTGCTTTAGATTTGACCAACTTTGGTCACCAAAATTTACTAAGAAACAAAACACATCTTAGAAATTGGACATGTTTTGCGTGAAAAAGATGAGAATGAATTTTCATTAATCCTACAAGTTTCTTTTTGCATGACAGAATCCACGTTTTGTCGAGTTATACAAATAAATGTTAAGTTCACTGCGGATGAAGTATAACTCAACCGGTTAAGTTCTTTGTAACGGAACCTGCCCATTAGGTTTGACCTGGGTGTTCACAAATTTATTTTAAAAAGGTATTTTAGGATCTAACGATGTTTTTCAGTGGTAGGCGACGTATCCTTCGACAGTAAGATGTTTATGGTGACTTCGTCAATCTCTACATATATCGACTCAATATTTCAAAAGTACTTATAAGGTAAGATGCGTGTGTGCATAGTGTGTTTATAGGTTTTAATGGTAGCCAATGTATCCGTTGGTAGCGAGACAACTATGTTACTTCATCAATTAAAATATGCCTCTCTAGATAAACTCCCACCGTCCTAGTATGGCCCCGTTCGTTTCTCTTATAATCCGTCTTTTTCAGATTGTTTTTTCAGCTGGAACAGTGTTTTTCTCTCACAACAAATCAGCCGAAAACAGTGTTTCGTCTTGTTTTTTCAGCGAAGCGAACAGAGCCTGTATATGTAAGACGTAACCACCTCTAGTTTTAAGACTAATACTATTTAATTCTCTCTCTCAACTATGTTACTTCATCAATTAAAATATGCCAGCTCAATATTTTAGACGTGTTCATAAGTTAGGGTGCGTGAGCGTGTATTTATAGAGTGAGCGTTTACATTTATACATATACTATGATTGAAAAGAATTGTAAAAAGAAAGTACATGCCGTTTCCGATGGGTGGCAAAACAAATTGCCAGTAAAACACGTGTCAATTGTTGGTCAAATCATATGTGGTAAAAAATGGGCAACATAAGAAATGACCATCTAGTATTTGGTCAAAGAGACACAATATTCTACTGTCGGCTTTTAAAAAAAAAATCTACTGCAACCGCAGCGAAACACTCTCATGTTTAAGCGAGTGGTTCGGTCGGTCACGGACAGTGCTTCAGAGTACTAGTGGACTAGTGACTGAACACAGCGGACAATTATTGCTCAAACCCTAATACTAATAATGAGAATCTCAAGTACGAACGGATTTGCATTGGCGCGTGGGGCCCACACATCTAACCAGCCGCCAGACCATTATGGTGATCATGCGACCTTTTTCACTCTAGCGGACGCTAAAAAATAAATCTGATGCCCACAGCAGACAATCAGTCGTACCATCTTATGACAAATGAGCAAGAAAATAAAAGGCAGCCACAAACCCTAGCTTTTACACAAACCCTAATAGATGCTGAGTTAGTAAAGAATCTCTTGTACATGCTCTTGTTCTGGTATCTGGTATCTGGTATCGATACATGGGTCACACAAATCAATTACAGTACAGAACAGACAAACAAAATCTAGAGTGCAAAAAGGTGAATCCCCAATCTTCATCTCATGTTCAGTCTGAGTCAGAATCTTGAGCAGTTGAAGATCTAACCCTCCTATTCTTAGACTCACTTTCTTCATCATCGTCATCATCTTTCTTCTTCTCATCAATTATCCCTAGAATTTGTTTTTGGACGTTAACGCATTGTCATCCCAAAATTGTCAAGGACTGCCGTATAGTTTTCATGGTTACCTTTCATCTTGAGAATATTTTCCAATGCTCTTGTTGAAAAATCGTCTTTGCTTCTGAGATCTTGAAACCCAACTAACCGGTCAACAGCAATACCCTTCCTGACATAGGACAGGGATCATAGTATGGTGAAGCAGGAAGATTGCAGGGTACCAAACACCAATAAACATTATCAAATAGGCAGGAGTTATGAAAAACTTGTGCACTTACTTGAACAATATTACACATGGCAATGTTTTGATTGCCAGTTTGGCCACAAAGAATGGAGCATTCTGCAGTAAGTTATAGATAACATTAGGCTTCAGGGTTCTTAAAAGAAAGTAATTTATAGCCAAGTGGTAGTATACAGACTTCAGCATCAAGCTTGACGAATTTTGTTCCCACATAGATTGGGGCAAGGGCCTTCAAATGTTTATCCATGATCCTAGCAAATATTCACAGAAAATAATTTCCTTAAGTACCAAAAGCAAAACAATATCTCAAAAAACAAGAACGTAAGTTATGCCATACTTGCAACGGTAAAATTCACGGTGATAGAAATGGCATATGACTTTTTCAATGCCAGTAACCTCCCCAAGGAAGTCCCCTTCAGTTATCTCCCTGTATTCACCGTGACCTTGCCTTTTTAGCACTTCACGCTTCTCAGCCTCTTTCTGTTGCATAGAGAGCTTTCATGAATAAAAAGAACATGACACTTGCATAAGCTTCATAAGTGAAAGATGGAGATCAGTACCTTAAGGGCAGCAATTCTCTCCGCGTGCAACTTCTCAAGTTCTGGGTCCTGGTGAAAAGTTCCATGAATTTGACAACCCACAATATGACACAATACTATGTGCCATACAAATAAGGCAAATACAAGGGATAAGTAAATAAACATTTCTCCTTCTACTCACATCCATCAACTCATCAAGATCAACTTCATCATGGCTTGCAGGTGCTGCTTGAGCTTTGTCTTTAGCCACCATTTCCTAAGATGAAGTGCAGCAATGTCAGCATGACGAAATTAAAATCCATAATGGAACACATAGAAAACATGCTCCATTTACAATGTCAGAAGTGAAATTCAAAGGAAAAAAGGAGAAACATTTAATCTCTATACCATACTGGAAAGTCGAAAACAACTGAAAATGATAGAAACAAGGTGGGGAGTCTGCCAACCACAGTACAATGATGGAAAGAAAACAATGATACAACAAATAAACAATTAATATGGGTTAACAGACCGTAAAAAAATGTCAGAAATAACGAAATTGGTAAATGAAGTTTTCCATGATAGCCAGACAATGTTGTATGCAGGAGTCAATCGATCCATCTTCTTCTATATAAAGGGGTACAAAGTAAGGGGGCTTATACAAAAAAAAAAATTGACGAATCCATGGTCCTCCAACAGGCTAAGAGTTCTAAACTTTACCAATTTCAAGCAATTCCTAGCTCATGCTCACTGCTGAAATAAGCCCTTTAACTAAAAACTCACTGCCATACACAAACCACCTGAGACAATGCAAAGCGTCACAAGTACAATATTCATGAATAAACACACTATCCCCCCTAGACCAAACATTGTAAAATCAGGAAGTTCACTAATAAGATATTTTTGATGAGTGGAGAACTCAAGAAGAGCAACTTGAATACCAGGATTCGCAACGGATACAACTCTGCTCCCAAGACAGGAAAATCCAGTTACTTATTCCCCAAAGGCCGAAGCACACTCCACACCAAAATCCAGTACATCCCAGCTAGACAAAACTCGTTTGTGCAAACCCATGAAATGATTTGTTCACAAGAAGTACTTGTGCATCCAGCACCATCACTCTATCGAACACCTGAAACTTACATTCCATTACTCCCATGGATCACACCCAACTAAACTCTCCAACATAACATCAGGTTACGTTTGAACTCGCAACCAGTTTACTGATCTGCGAGCAAACATGCAAACGTTCCCAGAGGCGCAACTCAGCAACTCGCGGGCCGAAACCAGCAGCTACTATTCCGATCAAAAAACATAGTCTGGATCAAACTCCTCGTACGCGCGCGCCAGCCTTGAGATCCGGCGCGCGGGTGCTAGCTACCTCCTAGTCAAACTCCGCGATCCAGTTGCGGTACAAAAGGCAGAGTTGCGGCAGGGCGGCAGCGTAAGGCGGCGCCGGAATATTGGGGGAGAAGTCGGTCACCTTCTGGAGGTCGCGGGCGGCGGCGGCGATGACGTTGCCGAAGGCAAGGTTAGAGAGCGTCGACTTGACCGAGTCCGGATCCATCTCCGCTGCCTCCTCCTGATGCTCCTGCTCGCGCCGTCGTCTCCCTCCTCCGCCGCTGCCGCCGCACCGGCTCGCCGGATTTGCTCTGGTTTCGTGGGGAAGAAAGTGCGAAGCGAAGTGAGCTAGGCCTCGTTGGCTGGGAAGGGGAAGCCTTCATAACGTAAGGCGTCAATGGAAATGGGACCCATCGGACCAAAGTATTAAGCCCAACAGGCCCGCTTCCGAAGTTGGGAGTTGGGGCTTGTAAGTTTTAAATCCTTTTTATTCCTTTCAAAAAAAATCCATTTTATTTATATTGTGCATGCAGAATCGAGTAGAAATGGCGAACAATGGTTTACGGAGGTCCCAGTTACAGAATTCGAGGTTCGTACAATGAATCCCAGTCGTCATTCTGAACGAGTTCATACATGAAGTCATTTGCAGTGTGACAGGTCACACAGACTTCAGTAAAGTACGCGATTTCACTTGGTATAAAAATTTTGAGTTTGGTTTGTCAGGAAGAAATCTTTGCCGTTACAATGTACAAAAAGAAAAATAAGATATCAACATTGCCACATTTCAACACAGAATGCCTGACTTCCTGCTTTGTATCGCCTTCTGTACAGCTGGGTAATGCCACGCCGAGTCCTAGCTTATGGTCATCACCTGCCATCGACGTGATGGCGTGAGCTATTATAGAAGCCCCAGAGACTTCAGCTGGCTGATGTGCTCCGCGGGTAGTGACGGCGGAGACCAGTCTGTGCGCTCGCCATCAACATCCTCTACGACATACTCCTGGAAGATATTGACACCAAACATGAGTAAAACCATGGTAGATGAGACAGCTGATGAACACATGGAAGTACTCACCTTGGTTAGCATTCGTTTGGCAAGAATGTGATAATGCCGCTGCCAGATCCGCTGGCCAACCATTGTTGCGACCAGGACACTGTAGAATATGCCGATAACCGTGAAAAGCCCAAGCATAATAACCCCCATGATGAGGAGCAACGGTAGCCCAGCTTCCCCAGCACCTCCCAAGCAACCACCACACTCGCCAGCTGTGGTAGCGCAGCCTTCGAAGCAGGTAGTGCAGTCAGTCCACATGCAAAGCGTGCCAGGTAGATGGCAATCTGCACACATCCTGAATGAAATAGAATACATGTCGGTACAATCAAACAGTACAGGCATGAAAACCATGGCCTGTGAGAATACATGACGAACACAGGATAAATGCATATGCACAGGTGAACAAGCTTCATCAGTCCAGTGAAATTGGGTGCTTTATCAATCCAGTGAAACTGGGTAAGTGCTGCAACAAACCATCTGTATATCTTTTATGAAGTTTAGCCTCCATTCAAATAATTAGATAAAAAACACAATCTCTTTACGTTACTTTTGTGTACATTTTTACTATGGCACAATAACTGTGTTGACGAATGTTTTTCGGGGTTAAGAGACATAGCTTTAGTTTAAGACAGTATTTTATGACTTGAAGACTGAGCTAACCAAATGCATACCCTGGCTGACAGCAACAAAGACATAATTCTCGACAAGGCTGAGCCAAGTCATTCCGTACTCTTCGGTCATAACAGGTTATGAAGCATCCCGATAGTCCCAACAAAGCAAAAAACAATAATGCACCTGTAACCAAGAGATAAGTTCACAATCAGTTCAGAAGGAAAACATTATGTGCCACAGAATGGACTAAAATGCTAGCAACATAGTCTTCCAGTAAAAGTTTGAGCAGTTTGGCTCATATTGTTGAAGTATATATGTCAATGATACAACTTTCTATATATCAATGATAATACAACTTTCAACATCTTCTCTCTGAGCTCAGTTTCGTCACATGCCTGTACGCTTTTTATGAATCATAATAATTGCAAACACATCTGATCACTTCTATAAGAATAACAAACACTGATTGATCTGGGCCATGGATAGATGTTTAAGTTGCAAGCAAAGCTTTTCATGGCACCTTGCATGTTAACTCCCAATAATTGCATTTTTATTCTGACAAAGAACACTGAATCCTAATGCTTTTCCTTATTCTTTACTCATATTCTTTTTCACATTAATTTATAAACCTAAAAAATTCTCATGCAGTTACTGAGTTCTAAGGATCCATGGTGACAATAGATATCATAGAAATCAGGGCATGATTTTTATCGAACAGGCATGCAAAAACAGGTGAAAGTAGTAATAAAGGAAAGATTAAGCAGTTTACCACATATATAATAAAAACTAACTTCATTATCAAAACCCCAGGCTGTCCTTAACCAATATTGCTGGTACCCATCAATAAAATGTACCAAATATGCCAATGCAGAGATGACCTGAATGAAGGAATAAGAAAATACCACTGGTCACTCAATTGAATGTAGATAGGGATATGAATAAAAGAATGTTTCAAAAACTTACAATCTGGACTAGAGCAAAGATGAATAGTATATCTCTAGTAACAAAGAAACGAAACTTCAGTGTTCGCCATTTCCTGTCAGTGTGGGAATGAACCCTCAAGTAATATGGAGCCTTGCAGGTGGTACAATGGGAAAATGCAAATCCCTCCTGTTTGTGAAGCATCGAAACCTGGTTAGTTTACTGATCTTGCAAAGAAATCAACAATCAATTTTTGGTAGCAAGCTCTAGATAGGACAGGCAGCAAAATGAAGACAAACTACCGAATTCTTTCATACTTATATATACTTACACCAGGAAGAGACACTAGTTAATTTGTGCTGCACAAAAGAATTCACATATCAAGGAATGACTTGGCAGAAAAAAGGTGCAGCCTTTCTAACCCAAACAGTAAACTATAGTTCTCAGTTCGTTAACATGTTTCTTGGCATAACCTGAAGTCCTGAACCATCCAACAACAACAACAACAACAACAAAGCCTTTAAGTCCCAAACTCCTGAACCATCCAAGTTCAATGTAAAATCCCATCCAAGTCTGCATCTGCGGTTACCAAGCAGCACAACTTCCAAATGGATGTAGACATTCCAACACCCTAACAGAAAGCAAAATGTGCAATACCACCAACCAGATTTTGACCTGGGAACCCCTGTCTAACCACTGGCACCCACATATTGGAATTCCATGTGAAGAGTAAAATATAAGCTAAAGAAACAGGGAAAATGATCGACCTATTATAATTCAATCAAATAACTTTCATCAAAGAAAAAAATCCACCATGACAAGTTTTCATTATACACAGAAATTTATAAGCTTTAAAAGAATACCCTTTTTGGTGAACTCAAGTCATGTCAAACTATGTGTTTCAATCAGATTGAGCTAGATCTTTATTACATGTGTAAATAGTGACAACAAATTTCTAGTCTTCGATGGACTTTAATGAATAAGCAAGCCTGATTGAGATAACTTTTTGTCCGAATAAAGTTATTCATAACAGTTTCAAAAATTTCTATTGATGTAACCATAGATCCAACTGATAAAACACAAATAGGTTAAGATATTTGTGAGAAACAGTAGCCTCATGCATAAAATAAAATTATACATTATAGTTATGCTACTGTCCTGTCAAACTGACTTGCACAAACTGAAATTTTACTTACATCAGGTGTAATAACAATGATGTCATGCAAAAAAAAATTCTCGAACATGCAGGAGAGCTGCACATCATTATATTAAGAAGAAAAATAGGGGAAGAGCCCTACAAACACACACACCAACACCACAAAAACCATGCTACTAGCAATCCAACTTGCCTGTGACAGGATGAAACGACCCAACCAAAGCAAACACACTAAACCTGCACAAGGGCAAAGAGGTTATGCGAATATGTAATGCGCCTTGTGAAAACAAGAAGCTATGCCAAGTGATGTCAACAAAACCAGGCAACTAGCAAAGCTTCATAAACACATGAGCCAATTCCATTTGCCCATTAGACAGATGAGACTCAATATGGCATTAACCAAACATAGGAACATAAGCAAAAATGGCTCCAATAAGAGGTCAATAGCTAATTCAACCAATCCGATAGGCAACACATCTCCAATATTGAGGGAACAAAAGGTCTGCATCTCATGTTCTATTGGCTAAGTGATTGCAACTACTCACTGACTTGCTACTACACAAAAAAAGAACAAAGTATTTTGACAATTATAGATATGCACAACACATCTCCAGAAGGCAAAGGTGTAAAGCTTCCACCATTTGCATAGCTAAACCAATAAATCATGAAGATTACAACTGTAACCTTCAACACATTCATAACATATTCCTATTATCTATAGCAAAATTCTGGAAAAAACAATGTAGGTCACTAAGAAGATTGATAAGAAAAGAATCGACAATCTACAAGAAATGCTGCTAAGTTCTTTTCAAATTACAGCACTAAGAGATCGCAAAATACTCCCCCTGTTTGAAACTATAAGACGTTTTGTCTTTGTTAGATGCAATTACTATTGCTATGTATCTACACATAGTGTATATATATAAGTGCATTGCAAAAGCTGTGTGTCTAGAAAAAACAAAACATCTTATACTTTGGAATGGAGGGAGTATCAAACAGCACCCAAACAGAACAAAAAGCTACAACATCTAAGAACAAATCAAGAAGATCAATCCTCCACGTATTCACAGGATGAGGCAAATCAAGTCACGGATTCAACCTTGGACGGATTCACCATGCAATTCAACCACTTCCTGCAGTCAGATGCCACTGAAACAGCTCCAAACAGAAAATGCAGACAAAACCCCGTCCACCCCAACTCTAAGCGACATCATTTAGCAATTCCTGAGCATCCACCCGCACAAAGGGGAGGAGCGGTAACCGAGTAAGCACTGCAGCGCTCACCTTTACCGCCCTCCAGTGGTCGAGGCAGTCGCGGTGCACGTACTTGGACGTCCCCTTGCACTTGCAGGGCGCGATGAAGTCCCTCCCTGCGCACGCACACCCACACAACCAGTCAGATCTCCGCCGCCCTGCCATCCCGACCAAAACAATCAGGGGAAACAAAATATTAAAAAAAACGCAGCCAGCAACGGCACGCGCGAGTCCGGCCGGGACCGCGGAGCCTCCCTCACCGTCGGTCTCGAGGCAGATCCGGCACTGGAGCTGCTCCCCGCCGCCGCCCGCTTCCAGGTCGATCTCCGACGGCGGCGGGATCAGCGGCGACGACGCCTTCTCCTCCATCGCCGCCCTCCCGCCCGCCGCTCCCCTCCCCGTCCCCACGGACCACCACCTCGGCTGGCGCCTCTAGAGCCTCCTCGGAGCCACGCCCATCCGAATCCCTAGCCTCTCCTCCGCCCGCCCGCTTCGACCGAATCGAATCGACGGGACGGGACGGGGAGGTTGGCGAGGAGCTGGGGTTAGGTGTGTGCGTGCGGGCGGGTGGAGAGGTGGACTAGCGGCGAAGCGAGGTATAGCCTTCTTCCGCGACGCGGCGGCGGGCTAGCCGCGGGAGGATGACGCGCTGGGCCCGCCAGCGCGTCCGGTGGGGCTGTACTGTCAGTGGGTGCCGTGGAGGCAGGTTGGGTGGCGCGTGTCGCCGAATGGTTGACCGGGCAGCGGGCAAAGCAGGAGGAAGCTTCGGCCTTCGGTGGGCTAGTGGGCTGCCCGAGTTTTTTATTGTTGAACTTGGCCCATATGTGACGCTTGGGGCCCGCCAGACAAGGCGTCCTTTTCCGGCTCGGGAGTCGGCCAAAGCCTCACTCGGTCACTCCTCCACCCGCGCCGCTCGGCCTGCCACCGCCACTAGCTTGTCTCTCCGGACGCGCTCCGCCGCCGGCGCAGCGGCTGGAGCACGGGAGAAGGCGGCGCGGAGCGCGCGCCGCCGGAGCACCGGGATCCTCAGGCTCCCCACGTTCCCGTTGGTTTCTGGTATAACTCCATCCCCCGCCTCTCGCACCTGCCCATCAACTTCGCCGTCGTAGCTCGGCCCTCATCGTCGCCTTTCTGCTGTGATGTGCAGGTGTACGGGTACGGATTTGGCTTCAGATTAGGTTGTCCGATTGCCCGACGAAAAGAGGCGAGTAATCCATTTTGGTTTCGATCTCCGATCGCTCACCTCTTCGGCTCTTCCTCTTCTTTTACTATTTGCTTGCAAAAAATCGTTGTGTACGGTGGTTGGCATAGATCTACAGTCGTAGTTATCTCGCGCCCTCTCCTTTTTTTCGTTCTGTAGGTTGCGACCGTTGTTTTGTGTTCTTATTACTGTGCTCGGTGAAATAAAAACAAAAGTTACTTTTGGACCTTAATCTATTGAGTTGGTCTAATTTTGACCATCAACTATAAAACCGTCAAATGCGAGTACCCTAACTATCAAAACCGTTTACTTTTAGCACCTAGGCACCATCAGATCTGTTTTGTCCGATGTGGAGCAGGTTTGACCACGTCACGCTGGCATTGACCGCCACGTAGGACGCCAACTCCATCTTAGTGACATGTGGGGCCCACACGTCACCCACTCATTCCCTCCCTCTCCATCCTCATGGCCACTCCCCTGCCACCTCCTCTTTCTGGCGCGACGGCGAGGGCGCTGCTCTCTTCGACGTGGCGGCGCTGGCCTCTACTCCTCTCGCTGGCGCGGGCCAGCCGCCCAGTGTGGGTGCGGGCTGGCTTCTTCCCCGCCTCAATGTCGACCGGATCCGTAACACCCTGCTCTCTAGCCGGTCAGATCCATAGGGCCCTGCTCCCCGGTGACTCGCCGGTAGGAGGCGGCGGGGGAGTGGCCGGTAGGACTAGCCAGCAGCGGAGGACGCCGACCGGCGAGCAATGCCAGGCCCATGTGGTCTTGGGGTCGGCCGCGGCTCAGCGGAGGGGGCTCGACAGAGGGCGCGACTAGGGCGGAGGGGGCTCAGCCCGGGTTCACGCGTAGGCAGCTGTGGCAGCGACGACACCATGGCCGTGGCGCCGCAGCGGCGTAGTCCAACGATGGGGCGCGCCACGCGCGGGAGGGCTGGTGTAGGCAATAGGTAGGGTGCGGCATCGGGATTTTGCCTGCTGGCCACGATGAGACGTGGGGGCCGCATAGGGGCGGCGCTGGCGTGGGGGACGGCGCCAACGTCGCTCGGGCAATGGTGGCGTGGGGGCGCTGCCGTGAGGATGGAGAGGGAGGGGATGAGTGGTTGACATGTGGGGCCCACATGTCGTTGAGATGGAGGCCAACGTCCTATGTGGTATGGTCAAACCCGCTCCACGTCGGACAAACATAGCCCCGCCCGCATCCAGGTGCTAAAACTGAACGGTTTTGACAGTTGAGGTACCAGCATATGATGGTTTTGTAATTGAGGGTCAAAATTAGACGAACCCAACAGTTGAGGGGCTAAAAGAGAACTTAAATTCATTTCTATTTGTATCTGTACACGATTCTTGTCAACTTCGCTCATTGCTTTGTCTAGCAAAGTGCCTATGTGTTTTAACGGGGTAAACAAAATCAACACGCATCTCTGGCCCAATAAACTTATACCCAACAAATACTATAATAACTTTGCGCACAAGAATTTTCTTTTCCCGAATTTATTTCAGATATAGTAAAATAATGAAATTGCAGTACGAGGGAGGGTCTGAATATAAGTAGGTATGGACGAAGACAGTGCACTACCGAAAACAGCAGATTTACCGAGTGCAAAAATGTTTATCGAGTTTATTCTATTGGGCACTCGGCAAACAAGCTCTTTGCCGAGTGCTGCAAAAAAACATACTTGGCAAAATAATGGCACTCGACAAACAAACTCTTTACCGAGTGCTAAAAACAACACTCGACAAAAGAGAGACACTCGGCAACAAACCGCCACGTGGACATCCGTCAGTTAGTGTGTTGGCCGTTAGGAGTTTGTCGAGTGTCCATTAGTGGCACTAGGCAAAGAAATGAGTTTGCCGAGTGTTTTTTTCACTCGGCAAATAAATAAGTTTGTCGAGTGTCTTTTAGCACTCGGCAAATAAATAAGTTTTTTTTTCTTCTGACCTTGAAACTTTTTCTACTCTCCACATACAACATGTGGTACTTCATGTTAATATTTGGTATATTTCTAGATCTGTTTGATATATTTAATTAGTTTACTGTATTTTAAGGAATTTTTTTGGTATAAGTCAAATTTGAATCGTAAGTGATTCAAATAATAGAATAAAATGAGTAAAAATAATATTCATGTTATTGAGTCCAGTGTGAGGCCTTACCTAGGAAATGACAAGAAATTTTGAACATATTGTTTAGGAAACCTGACCACGAACGTGTGACCGAATGGTTTTTAAATTCTAAAAAAGCAAACGAAGTCTAAAAATCATGAGATTTGTCAAGATCTTATGATATCATACGTGGAGGCTGTGGTAAAAAACTAAGAAGGTTTCGCACAATCTGTCACATACGATGTTTACAAATCGAAGCATCTGAGAAGAAGAATCGTAGCATTGAGAAGGATGCGGTAAGATTTGGAGTCAAAGTGATGGTCAAATTGGGGTTTAACTTCAAAACTTGTTGTATAGGTAATAGAGAACATAGATTGTTTCATGTGAAATTTTGGTTATTTTTGGATATGTTTGATAATTTTAATTTATTAAGTGCAATTATAGAATTTTAATTGATATAAATTGAATTTGAGTTATAATTGCATGAAATATTAAGTTTTTTCTCTTCTAACTATGAAACTTTTTCTACTCTCCACATACAACATGTGGTACTTCATGTTAAGATTTGGTATATTTCTGGATCTGTTTGCTATATTTAATTAGTTTATTGCATTTCAAGGATTTTTTTTGGTATAAGTCAAATTTGAACCGCAAGTGATTCAAATAATAGAATAAAATGAGTACAAAAATGATATTCATGTTATTGAGTCCAGTGTGAGGCCTTACCTGAAAAATGAAAAGAAATTTTAAACATCTTGTTAAGAAAACACGACCCCGAACGTGTGGCCGAATGGTTTTTAAATTCTAAAAAAGCAAACGAAGTATCAAAATCATGACATTTGTCAAGATCTCATAATATCATACATGGAGGCTATGGTAAAAAATTGAGAAGGTTTCGCACAATCTGTCACGTACGATGTCTAGAAACCGAAGCATCTTAGAAGAAGAATCGTAGCGTTGAGAATGATTCGGTAAGATTTAGAGTCAAAGTGACGGTCGAATTGGGGTTTGACTTCAAAAAATTTTCTATAGGCAATAAAGAACATAGATTATTTCATGTGAAATTTTGGTAAACTTTTGGATCTGTTTGATAATTTTTAATTTATTAAGTGCAATTATAGAATTTTAATTGATATAAATTGAATTTGAATTATAACTGCATGAAATAATGGAATAATATTCGTAGAAAAATCAAATATATATTGTTGAGTGAATTTGATAGGGTATTTTCAAAGTATATCGAAACAAATTTAGAAAAACACGTTAAGGAAAAGAAGGAAAATGAAAAAAAAGTTTGTCGAGTGCCCCTCATCTGGCCGAGTGTCAGATCTGGGACACTCGGCAAACCCCCCCCATCAGCCTGACACACGCACAGTGACAATGAAAAAATGGGTTTGCCGAGTGCCCCTGATCTGGCACTCGACAAATCTAGGTTTGCCGAGTGTCAGATCAGGGCACTCGGCAAACCCACCTTATATACACCCCACGGTCGGCCACACGCGCACACACACAGCCACTCGCACACCCAGTGCCCCGCGCCCACGCCCGCCGTCCTCCCATGCCGTGCTCCCACCGTCGGCGCACGCCCCCCCATCCCCGACGGCTAGCCTCCCGGTCCCACCTCGTGTCGCCTGCTCCTCCACCCTCGGCCCTATCGTCGCTGGCCTCGCGCTCCCTACGCCGGCCCAGCCTCACGTCGCTGGCCCTGCCTCGCGCCGCCGGCCCAATTGAAAGCTCTAGTTTGGTTTCGGTGAATTGATGAAACCCTAAGTGCTAACCTAGTTTATCAAGTGATTATGAGATAGGTAGCACATTCCAAGTGGTGAAGCAATTGAAGATCATGACATGATGATGGTGATGCCATGGTGATGATCAAGTGCTTGGACTTGAAAAGAAGAAAGAGAAAAATAAAAGGCTCAAGACAAAGGTATAAATGGTAGAAACTATTTTGTTTTGATGATCAAAACACTTAGAGAGTGTGAAAGGGTCAAGATGGCGACTAGAGGGGGGTGAATAGTCTTTTCTATAACTTAATCGCGTCGGCTAACCGAAACCAGTGCGGAATTATAACTATCGGTCTAGCCAAGACTACACCCCTCTATCTATATTCACTAGCACTTTTCAAAGATACTAATTAAGCAACAAAGGTGCCGGGCTAGCTAGAGCTCTCCTAACCCACACAAACCTATGCCACTAGTACTTTAAGCGACAAGGGAGCTCCTATACATGCTAGTAAGCAAAAGCACAAAGCCAACTAAGCTCACTAGCAATGCTCAATAACAAGGCAACCAATGCCAAATTAGAGAGCGCAATTACTTAGCTACACAAACTAAGCAATGTGACTAACAAGGTTACGCAAACCAAATTAGCCACACGAGGGAGCTACTTCTATGCTACACAAGCAAGAAGGTAACTAGTATGCTACACAAGCTAACTAATTACAAGAGCAACTATACAAGCTTAATATGTATAAAAGTAATTGCAAGCTTGTGTAATGGGGATGCAAACCAACGGGAAGAACAAGGTTGACACAATGATTTTTCTCCCGAGGTTCACGTGTTTGCCAACACGCTAGTCCCCGTTGTGTCGACCGCTCACTTGGTGGTTCGGCGGCTAATTAGCATCACCCGCTAAGGCCGCACGTCGGGCGCCGCAAGAACCTACCCCGGAAGTGAGGGTATCTCAATGACACGCTTTACTAAAGTTGCTCTTCGCGGCTCCCACGGGGCGAGCACAATGCCCCTCACAAAGCTCTTCACTGGAGCTCCACACAAGCTTCTTGCGGGCTTCCACGGAAACCACCACCAAGCCATCTAGGAGGTGGCAACCTCCAAGAGTAACAAGCACCATCGGCTTGCAACTCGATCACCTAGTGCCACTCGATGCAACCTCATGATGCAATCGCACTAGAATCGCTCACTCACATAATCGGATGATCACTATCAAGTATGTGTGAGATGGAGGGCTCCTAAGCACTCTCAAGCATGGACACAAAGTCCCCCAAGGTGCTCAGCACCAGCCATGGCCGAGGGCCACTTCTATTTATAGCCCCAAAGGCTAAACTAGCCGTTACCCCTTCACTAGACGTTTTTCGGGTCGACCGGACGCACCGATCGTGAATACCGGACACGTTCGGTCGCTATACCGGACGTGTCCGGTAGCTGTCTGACCACCACGTGTCCTACCGTTGCCTCCAACGGCTCTCTGACAAGATGACCGGATGCTCAGCATGAAACGACCGGACGCCCGACCGCTGTGTCCGGTCGAGTCCAGTAAGCTTCCAGGGCTGACCGGACGCGATAGTTAGAAACTGACCGGACGCTGAGCCTCAGCATTCGGTCGAGTATAGTAAGCACCCATCGACGACCGGACGCGTCTGGTCACACCGGACCAGATGCTACCAATGTCCGATCGACTGCTCTGCCGAACACTGCCTTTTTTGATTCACACCGGACGCGTCCGGTGTGGAGACCGGACGCGTTCGATCGCTAAGTACGCCGCCAAATACCGGACGTGTCCGGTCACTCTGTAACCAGCGTGACTCATTCATTTTTGTAACAACCCAAAAATCCACACACCAAAAATCACAACTACAAAATTTTTTCTTCAAAACCCCATGCAATGTTGAGTGACATCTGTAGGAGCCAACCCTATGTGTTGCATTAGTTGTAAACTAACTAAACAATTTCATGAGCATGGCATGTCATTTGTTAATTATGTTTATTTAAATACTGACAAATAAAATATAGCATACATTGTTAACTCAAATGGTGATTTGGATTTCCATTTGTTTTATGTAATGCCTAACAACTCCTTTAAAGAAATAAACCATAAAGTAATTATTAATCAAACCAAAAAATAAATGCTTAAAGAGAAAACTATTTATATTTTTGTATAACAAAACTACACCTATTTTTGTTATACAAAATAGCTAAATAAAGTTCCTAATATATATAAAAGAATATTGTGGGCCTCATATCTAAAACTCCAATGAATAAGGTACACCAATTTTGAATTCAAATTCCAAATCAAATTTGAATTTAAACAAAGGAGAAGAAAAATAAAACAGAAAAAGGAAAAGAAAAGAAGAAGGCCCGCTAGCCAGCCCAGCTTGCGCGCAGCAGCAGCCGGCCTAGCAAGCCAGCCCAGTGCGCTGCTCATGCCCGCGTGCCTTCCTGCTTCGCCTGCTGTCGCTGCCAACCTGACCCCACGTGTCAGCCACCCCCCGCCACAGTGTCATCTTCCTCCCCACGCCGGCACCGCCTCCGAACAAGTCCCAACCAAAGTGACAGGCGCGGGCCCGGGGTCACGCGAATCACCTGGCCTTGCTCCCTTAGGTGCCGCACCCATGCAACCTCTGCGCCAACCACCTGCGCCCGCGATACCGTTCGATGCCCTCGATGCATCGCCAGTCGTCCGCCCCGTCCGCCATGGATGAAGCTTGGGCACCGGGGCTATAAAGCGACGCCAGAGCGCCCTAGGGATTCCTCAGCCCATGACGCCGCCGCTCGGTGGCCCAACAGCCCGCACCGCACCGAGAGAAGAGGGCCGAGAAGGAGTTCAGAAGAGGGGGGGCGAGCAGAGAGCTTGGAGACGTCGATCACCGGAGTCGGAGCGCCGCCCTAAGCGCCTACCCCGACAACGCGCCTCACCACCGCACCACCACCGAACGCCGCCAGCACCACTCGGTGAGTCTTTTTGGCTGAGACCTCCTCCTAGCCCTTGGACGCCGTAGCAGAGCACGCGCACGCCGCGCTCACGACGCCGCCGTCATGGCGCGGCCACCACTTGCGCACCCAGCCACCTCGCTGGACTAGGAAGTAGCCGTAGCACCACTGTGATGACCGGAGGATAGTCGCGTAGACCGAGTCCCCGATAGCCGGCCGTAGCGCCTTGGCCACGAGCACCAGACCACCAGCCGGAGCTCCACCATGCACCACCACCGCGCGCGGACTCCGCCACGCCCTTTGGTCATCATCAACACTTTACCCTATCGCCCGCTAGCCGTCTGAAAGGGAACGGGGCACCAGGACCCCTGGAACAGCCCCTAGATACCCCGCCAGCGAGCACCGCCACGACCAAGCCGCCAACCACCATGGCCAACGCCCTGGGAAGCCCTGGCCACCACCTTGACCCCACTACCGTATTCGCCGAGGCCTGACGAAGCTTTTCCCCACCTCAATTGGACGCCAACGCCGCTGTGGGAGCTCGCCGAAGAGCACACCACCGGCGGGGGCACGTCGGGGAAGGAAGCAGAGGAATCGTTCCTCGCCGGCCACACACGCCTGCACCCGGTGCACATGGACCATGCTAGAGGGAAGAAGGGTGGACTCGGTCCACCGAAGACCCAGCCAACGATCCATGGACCGTGAACACGAGTTCACCGTGAGCCATGCGGTGTGGGCCGAGCTGTGGACGAAGCCCAGTGGAGGCCCTTGGCTACGACGTGGCAGCGCCACAGCATGCCACGTGGTGGGCCAAAGCCCAGCCCATGTCTAGGCCCACCAAAGCCCAGTCGAGACCCAACCTAGTTGACCATTGACCGGTCAACGTTGACTGTTGACCGGGCCCACATGTCAGCGACACAGAGACTATGGACCCACTTGTCAGTAAATGACATCATGCTGACGTCACGCGGGTCCCACCTGCCAATAACAAACACAGCTGAGGTGACATCATGGTGACGTCAGCTGCTGATGTCAGCAGCCCTGGCCCCACACGTCAGTGACTATGACCCGTTGACCGTTGACTCACCCGTTGACTTAACGTTGACTTTGACCGGACCCACAAGTCAGTGACCCAAGAGCCTTTGGCCCCACCTGTCGGAAACGATGACGTTGATGACGTCATGCTGGCGTCAAGATGACGTCAGCAGGACCCCACCTGCCAGCTCAGAATCGAGATGATGACGTCATGCTGACGTCAGCATGCCACGTGGACCAGTCACAGCGTGACACATGTCAGCACGATATTAATCCAGCCTTTTCTTATTTTAAAAAATGGTTAAAACTTCGGAAATTCATAACTAATTCATACGACCTTAGAAAAATACAAAACCAGGACCAAAATTCATCTAAAATTGAGCTTTACGCAATGGACCCATGTTTGAGTGCATTTGGCTCTTTTGAATTTTCATTGCTTCTTTATGCTATTATATAGACATCGCTAATGCGACTATAATTCGAACGTATGCAGACTCGGAGGAGAACCAGATGGATGAGGATCGTGAGTACCGTGAGGAGTACGAAGACGACTACACTGAAGGTGCCACATCCCACCAAATCTCGTAGCACCTATTACGCATGGCTAATATAGAACTGCTATTGCTTTACTTCACTGTTATAATCATACTATGATAGGACTTGCATGGTACTATGCTCACTTGATGGCCTTTACCTTGACGCAACATTACCCCTGCATACCCTGCTATTAGGCTAGACACACGCTTACTGCTATATTTCATTGCTTACACTTCTACTACGCTTATACTACATTAATGCGTGGTGGAAACTGGTGTTATCTGGACTATGGGGAGAGTGCTGCGTGTGTGACTTGGGTGTGTGGAGGGTGAGGGTTGTGTCGACCAAGTTGGAGTATACGACAAGCCTGGGGCAAGTCTTGCCATGGGGTGCTACCTAGGCACCCTTGGAAATGGATACCTGTGGTGGGTAAATGGTATATAAGGTGGTCCTAGGTGTGAACCTATGATGGGAGGAGCCCGGGATGGAGGTGCTGTGGTGGCATGATAAATGGAAACCCTGATGAAGACATTCTGGCTTGGTCATCCCTAAGGACTTACTAGTACTCAGATTCACCAGAAAGCCTTACGTACCACTCGCCCTATATGGTGCGGGACGATCGGACTACTTGGTAGGATATTGCCACTACTGCTAGGTTGATAGCGGACAGTGTAAGGAGGTACGGGGCGCGGAGGAATTTCCCCACACCCTTCCAAGACTTCATGGAGACCTTGTGGACCCGACTCATGACTCATAATTTCAGCCACCCCAGACTAGACTTGGGGTGTACCAGGGCTGAATGGTAGAGTGGCATTATCCTAGGCTAGCAAGCGGCTAGAATCAGTTTAGTTGACGACGGTCAGCGAAGAAGGCAGATCTTGCGATTATGTAAAACCTCTACAGAGTGTATGGTTGATCGATCGATACATGTGCCGACTTGTCGGCTATGGACCTTTCTTGGGTTTCGCTTAAACTAGATAGAGAGATGAGTCCTTCTCTTCTTCCCTCGTGAGAGAGTGTCGGTCGTAGCCAGGGGCTACGGGCCTTGAGATAGTGCCGAGAGGGAGTTGGCCTGTCGACTGAGCGATGGTATGGTAGTGATGTGGTGATGATGTGGTGATGGTGGTATATCGATCCCAGGATTGAAACCTGGCTCTGGACGGAAACAAGGTGGAGTGGGTGTGGAAATGGTGTTAAAACTTAACTATAATATTATATACTTGATATGCTAAAACATAGGAAACCCTAGCCTTATAGGTTCCTTTTTGATTATATCTCACTTGCATCCAACTTCCACAAAGCAATACTCATAGGGTGGGAGTCGCCAGTACAAATCATACTGATATATTTTGGCACACAGGTTCTGTTGAGGAGTATAGCTCCGATGAGTTTGACGGTTGAGGGATTTGTTCCTACGCTTGAGTTTGGCGATCTTATCTTCAAGCTGTTATGAATGAATGCTACTTTTGATTCCGCCAATGCGGCGATGTAATAAATTATGTAATTCCGCACTATTTGTACTCTGATATTATCGTTGTATGGATGTGGTATTCGACTGGAAATTTGGGTAATATGATCTACAACGGTCTTATTACACTTCGACTCTGTGGATTTCCCTTCGCGGAAATCAGGTCGCTTCAGTTTTCATCACCAACTTCTTCTCCTTTGCAAATGTGCCAACACCACCAAGTGTACACCATCATGTGTATGTGTGTTAGCATTTTCACAATCATTTTTCAAAGGATTAGCCACTTAACTTGCCATGCCACTCGATCCTAGCGATGATGCAAAGTTAGATCACTCGAGTGGTACTAGATGACTGATATTCAAACAAGTTTGGCCCTCTTGATAGTACGGCCATCTATCCTAAACCTGGTCATAAACTTCTCTACACACCTATGACCGGTGAAATGAAATGCCCTAGGTTATACATTTGCCTTGCGTATTCCATTCCATCTCCTTCAATGTCGATGCAACACATGCACCAACATGATCAACAATGATATGATCCACTTCATATCATCACGTGATCATATTGGTTCATCGATCTTGACTTCACTTGCTCTTCACCGTTGCCATCGTCCATCGGCGCCAAGTCTTGCTCAAGCTTCACCGCCATACGGTCCATCACTCCAAAGCCTTCGACTTGCCCTTCACGCTTACAACCGGTCCATCAAGCCGTCTTGTCTTGATCTTCTCCACCTTGATCACATGACTCAATGTCATGTCTCATGTGCATTTAATCTCCTTCAGCATCACATGTGTGAGCTTTGCAACATCTCCAAGCCATTTTCACCTTCATGGCATATGTTGCTCACACACATGTACCTGTGGACTAATCACCTGTGTATCTTACATAAACACAATTAGTCCACCTAGGTTGTCACTCAATTACCAAAACCACACAAGGACCTTTCAATCTCCCCCTTTTTGGTAATTGATGACAACTCTACAAAGATATGGAAATTAAGCTCTTTTTGGATTCATGTTGCTTGCCCAAGCAATTTTACCATGTGAAAATGATTTTGGACAAGTACCACAAACCCGAAATGGTAGTATTAGCTCCCCCTATATATGTGCTAGAGTGTTTGTTTTGAAGCTCGCACATATGCATAGATTTAAATTGTGGAAGAGTAATTACTACCAAATGATGCTAAGGTGTATAGAATAAACCTTTGAAGCGTGTACCAATTGAGTTGCACCTTTAAGTTCATCCTTAGCACCATGGTTAGCTAGATATCACTTGGACATAAAAGCATTAGATACCTCGTGAGATCAACATTAAAAGCTAGGTACTAGCATTACTTTTGAAAAGCATACCAAGTGTCTAGCTATCATCCTATGCATGCTAGTTATTAAATCATCATTCAAGTTCTACAACTAGCATACACCACACAAGCATGCATATTGAATTTTAAAGCTTATGCAATGCAAGCAAGCACATGAATATGCACATATCAAATACAATCAATCAAAGTTCATGAGCTTGCTCCCCCTACTTGTGTGCTTCTCTTGTCCAAGAATTTTGATCCATCTTTTTTCCTTCAATGTTGCTCCCTCTTTGTCCAAATTCATGTCCAACCTCTTAAGCTTTCATATCTTATCTCTCCCCTTATAAAAGCTTTCATATCTTTGTACAACCTCTCATTTGTCATCAATTTCCATAAAAGGTGAGTTTCTCATTGATGCAAAGGTATACGTTTGGGGTAGATGGTTGAGGCTTGAATCTTGCATTTTTATGGACATCACTTGTTTGTTGAAATGACACCATTTGTAGATACCACTTGTAACTTGTACTACTTGTATCTTGTGTAGGGCTTCTTGAGATACCACACATAGGATCTTTGATCTTGATATCAATTTGTGGTACACCTCCCCCTATGTGATAGTATAGGTTATCCATTTGATACACTTGAGCTCTTGTAGATGAGGGATGCATTCTTCATTTGATGATCACTTAAAGTTGAGGATCACTTGTGGAACCATCGTCTTGCTTGATTGATATTATGTGTAGATGTGATATCACTTAAAAGAATCTTCTAGTATGGAACCAATTGTTTGATTTATCAATAAAAACCACTTCTTGAACATTTGCTATCTTCATGAGTACCACTTATAGGATATCACTTGTGAGTTGATCTAGACATAACTTGTAGATTCTTGATAAAATACTTGAGTCTAGATACTATTTGATACAAACAAACTAGATATCCATTTGCATTATTGTCTTGTGCTTGTACTCTTATCACTATCATGAGCTTCTATGATTGACTTGAACTAAATTGATTTGCCTAAGTTTTCAAGTCCGGTTTGAACCAACGACAAGCTTCTTCACACCTCTTGCAAGGGTTATCTTGCCAATGTTGTACTTGTCACTTGTTAGCAATCCAAATTGAGTCAAGTACTTGGGTTCACTAGCTCATGAACAAATTCATGTACTAACCACTAGATCAAGTAATCATTCAAACAATAGTGGTAGGCTATGAATTTAAGCATTTCATTTGTTATGCATGATCCTATGAAGTATGTACTATATGCACTAACCGTATACTAGTAAGGGATGAAATGATCATGCACATTACAATAATACCTTTGCTATTTTGGAGTAGAGGATAGTCACATAGATTCCAATTCATTACTCCAATAGCAATGTGAAGTCCAATTATAAGCTTGGTGAAGACCAATAGATACCATGTTGAATTTCATTCTTCACCCATATGAAATGAATACCACTTATAATCAAGTGCACTTTCTTGTTGTAGTTGGCTTGCTTTATCTTTTGATCTTTGCTTGCATGAGAGCATCAATTTGAGAATACCACTTGAAATATCATGACTAGCTCTCTTTTAGGTGTTGCTTGTTTTTCTTCATCAACCCTTTTGATTGCTTCAACTAAGCATCTCAAATGTTCCTCAGATCACCACTTCCATGTTAGCCTTCCAAGTACTACACTTGGTTCACCTACACATAGGCGGTAAGCCCCTACACTAGGGAGAAGTGACCTTTCTCCAAGAATCATTCTTGATACTCACTGAAATGACTTAATTGATTGATCCAAGTGATAGACTTAACTTGATGAGTAACCTTGATTCCTTCTTTAAGTCCTTTTCTTTCTTCTTGTTTAAGTCATTTTCTTTCTACCAAATGATTTCCAATAGTCACTAGTGTAACAACCCAAAAATCCATACACTAAAAATCACAACTACAAAATTTTTCTTCAAAACCCCATGTGATGATGAGTGACATTGTAGGAGCCAAACCTAAGTGTTGCATTAGAAGTAACCCAACCAGACAATTTCATGAGCATGGCATGCCATTTGTTATCATGTTTATTTAAATACTGACAAATGAAACATAGCATACATTGTCAACTCAAATAGTGATTTGGATTTTCAATTGTTTTATGTAATGTCTAACAACACCTTTAAAGAAATAAGTCATAAAGTAGTTATCACTCAAACCAAAGAATAATTGCTTAAAGGGAAAGATAATCCTATTTTTGTATAACAAAACTACCCCTATTTTTGTTATACAAAATAGCTAAATAAAGTTCCTAATATATATAAAAGAATGTTGTGGGCCTCTTACCTAAAACTCCAATGAATAAGGTACACCAAATTTTGAATTCAAATTCCAAACCAAATTTGAATTCAAACAAAGGTGAAGAAAAGAAAAATAGAAAAAGGAAAAGTCTAAGCCAGCCCAAGCAACCAACCGGCCCAGACTCGCCCTCCTGGCTTCACTGGCCCACGCATAGCCGCAGCAGGCCGGCCCACGAGCTCGTGTAGGCCCAGCAAGCCAGCCAGCGCGCTGCTCACGCCTGCGCGCCTCCCCGTTTGCTTGCTCTCACTGCCGCCGAGCCCCACCTGTCAGCTTTCCTGTTCATCTTCTCCACGCCCACGCCTCAACTGCCGCGTGACCGGAGGCCGACAGCGCTGGCAGGAGTGGGCTAGGGGGTCACGCCCAGGGCATGGCTTTGCTCCCCCATGCGCCGTGGTCACGCAACCTCGCGCCACCATCGGATGCGCCCCACGCCTCTCCACCGCACGATACCAGACGCCATTGGAGGCATGGTGCTCGGCTATAAAGCCACGCTCCCTCAGCCACCGCCGCCGCTTGGTGGCCCAGCAGCCGCACCGCACCGAGAGTAGAGGGCTGAGAAGGAGTTCGGGAGAGGAGGATTGGAGCCACCCGCGTGCTGCCGAAGTCGCGGAGCCAAGGGCGACGTCGTCGTCATCATCGCGGTCACGGGTCAGCACTGCACGGCTTCCAGAGCTACACGGCCGCAACTCGCCACTGCGTCGCCATCCAATCTTCCACGACACCTACGGTGAGCGCCCGACTCTCCCCTGCTTGCCGCCGGACTTTGCTACTCCGGCCATGGTGCTCCATACCGTGAGCGTGTAGGCCAAGGCCATCTCTGGCCTCTAGGTACACAAGCACAGCACACTCACGCGCACACCTGCGACAACCTCTGAGCCCTTGGATGCCGTAGCAGAGCGTGTGCACGCCATGCTCACGATGCCGCCGTCATGCCGTGCACCACCACTCGCGCACCCGGCCGCCTCGCCGGACTAGGACGTAGTCGTAGCACCGCCGTGACGTCTGGAGAACAGCCACGTAGACCGAGTCGTCGATAGCCAGCCGCAGTGCCTTGGCCACGAGCACCAGACCACCACCAAACCTCCACCATGGCCGAATCAAGCCGCCACCGTGGCCAAAGCCACTGGGGTCTCCAGAAGACCCTTCAACCTGCCCGACATGCCCGCTGGAGCATCGTGACGCTCACGCGCACCACAGACTCGGCCTATGCCACTGCACTCGTGCCACCCCCGCACGTCGGTTGTGCTCGAGCCGCCATTCGTCGTGGCCAATGACCTAGGAAGCCCTATCCGTCGCCCTGACCCCACTGTTGCAGTCGCCATGGCATGGGAAGGCTTTTCCCCACCTCAATTGGACGCCTGAGCTGTTGTGGGAGCTCGCCGGAGAGCACATCACCGGCAGGAGCACGCCAGGGAGGAAACAGAGGATTCTTCCTCGCCGGTCACACACGCACGTGCACCCGGTTCACGAAGACCACAATGGAGGTGATGAAGGGTGGACTCGGTCCACCGAGGACCCAGCCTACTGTCCATGGACCATGAACGCTGGTCCACCGTGAGCCACGCGGTGTGGGCTGAGCGGTGGACGGAGCCCAATAGAGGCCCAAGGACATGACGTGGCAGCGCCACAGCATGCCACGTGACAGCCCAAAGCCCGGCCTAGACCGGCCCAACCCGAGCCCACCAGAGCCCGTTTGAGACCCAGTCCGAGTTGACCGTTGACCGGTCAATGTTGACAGTTGACCTAGCCCCACATGTCAGTGTCACAAAGACTCAGGACCCACATGTCAGTCAGTGATGTCATGCTGACGTCATGTCGACGTCACGCGGGACCCACCTATCAGTAACAACACAGCCAGGGTGACGTCGTGCTGACGTCACGATGACATCAGCTGCTAACGTCAGTAGCCCTGGCCCCACACGTCAGTGACCCTGACCATTGACCGTTGACTGTTGACTATTGACTCGCCCGTTGACTGATGTTGACTTTGACCGGACCCACATGTCAGTGACCCAAGAGTCCCTGGACCCACCTGTCGGAACTGATGACGTTGCTGACGTCATGCTGACGTCAGCTGGACCCCACCTATCAGCTCGGAACCAAGATGATGACGTCATGCTGACATCATGCTGACGTCAGCATGCCACGTGGACCAGTCACAGCGTGACACGTGTCAGCCTAGGATTAATTCGGCCTTTTCCATTTTCAGAAATGAATTAAACTTCGGAAATTCATAAATATTCATACGACCTCAGAAAAATAAGAAACTAGGACCAAAATTCATCTAAAATCAAGCTTTACGCAATGAACCCATGTTTGAGTGTATTTGGCTCTTTTGAATTTTCATTGCTTCTTTGTGCTATTCTATAGACGTTGCTAACGCGACTACAATGCGATCGTCTGCAGACTCGGAGGAGAATCAGACGGACGAGGATCGTGAATACCGTGAGGAGTACGGAGATGACTACACTGAAGGTGCCACATCCCAACCAATCTCGTAGCACCTATTACGCATGGCTAATATAGAGCTGCTATTGCTTTACTTTACTGCTATGATCAGATTATGATAGGACTTGCATGGTAGTATGTTTACTTGAAGGCCTTTACCTTGATGCAACCTTACCCCTACATACCCTGCTATTAGGCTAGACACACGCTTACTGCTATATATTTCATTACTTATACTTCTACTATGCATATACTACATGCGTGGTGGAAAACTGGTGATATCTGGACTATGGGGAGAGTGATGCGTGTGTGACTTGGGTGTGTGGAGGATGAGGGTTGTGTCGACTAAGTTGGAGTATACGATGAGCCTAGGGCAAGTCTTGCCATGTAGTGCTACCTGGGCACCCCTGGAAATGGATACCTGTGGTGGGTAAAGGGTATATGAGGTGGTCCCGGGTGGGAACCTGTGATGGGAGGAGCCCAGGGTGGAGGTGCTGTGGTGTCATGGTAAATGGAAACCCTGATGAAGACATTCTGGCTTGGTCATCCCTAAGGACTTACTAGTACTCAGATTCACCGGGAAGCCTTACGTACCACTCGCCCTATATGGTGCGGGACGGCCGGACTACTTGGTAGGATATTGCCACTACTGCTAGGTTGATAGCGGACAGTGCAAGGAGGTACGGGGCGCGGAGGATTTCCCCCACACCCTTCTGAGACTTCATGGAGACCTTGTGGACCCGGCTCATGACTCACAGTTTTAGCCAACCCAGACTAGACTTGGGGTGTACCAGGGCTGAATGGTAGAGTGGCATTATCCTAGGCTAGCAAGCGGCCGGAATCAGCCCAGTTGATGACGGTCAGTGAAGAAGGCGGATCTTGTGGTTATGTAAAACCTCTATAGAGTGTATGGTTGATCGATCGATACATGTGCCAACTTGTCGGCTATGGACCTTTCTTGGGTTTCGCTTAAACTAGATAGAGAGATGAGTCCTTCTCTTCTTCCCCCGTGAGAGAGTGTCGGTCGTAGCCAGGGGCTACGGGCCTTGAGACAGTGCCAAGAGGGAGTTAGCCTATCGACTGAGCGATGGTATGGTGATAGTATGGAGATGGTGGTATATCGATCCCAGGATCGAAACCTGGCTCGGAAAAGGGAATGGGGCGGAATGTGTATGGGAATGGTGTTAAAACTTTACTATACTATTATATACTTGATATGCTAAATACATCGGAAACCCCAGCCATATAGGTTCCTTTTGATTATATCCAACTTGCATCCAATTTCCACAAAGCAATGCTCATAGGGTGGGAGTGGCCAGTACAAATCGTACTGATAAATTTTGGCACACATGTTCTGTTGAGGAGTATAGCTCCGAGGAGTTTGATGGTTGAGGGGTTCGTGCCTACGCTCGAGTTTGGCGATCTTATCTTCAAGCTGTTCTGAATGAATGCTACTTTGGATTCCGCCAATGCGGCGATGTAATAAATTATGTAATTCCGCACTATTTGTACTCTGATATTATCGTTGTATGGATGTGGTATTCGACTGGAAATTAGGGTAATATGATCTACAACGGTCTTATTACACTTCGACTCTGTGGATTTCCCTTCGCAGAAATCAGGTCGCTTCAGTTGGTATCAGAGCCATACTCGACCATAGGACGAAACCCTTAGAAATGGACGATAGAATAGGACATGAATAGCCCTTCTTTCGGTTATATACCGACCCTGCATTTACTTTTATGCAAGGCTTATCTATTATTGACCTGCTAACACCTGTTCCTTAAAACATGCAGATGACAACGAACGTCGACTGGCCGCCTCTAGGACCACTACCTCTGGACCAAGCCAAGCTCACCTTCAACCTACGTGAGCTCGGGGGTTTTGCATAGACCCTCTGCCAAGTTCTTGTCATGTTAGGTATCCCCGACGAGCTTGCCAAGGTCACCTGCACCGGGAAGCCAGCTCAGGAAGGAGGAATCGAAGGACCGGTTGTCACCTCAGTCGAGTTCCTAGCTAGCACTACCTTACCTTCTGTCCCAGCTTTCACCGAGTTGATTATAGAGGACACAGTTGAGGAGGGACTGCGAGCTATCTCACAGAAGGCACTTCGTAGAGTGATGAGGGACCACTACGAGCACCTAAAGACGACAGAGTTCCGTCTACTTCCCTAGGCCCTCGACCTTAGCCTTACCCCTAGTGAGCAGAGTTTCGCAGCTGGTAGAGTTATCTTTGCCGAGGAGGACAAATGCCTTCGTGTCTCAGCTATCCACCTACTGGAGCAGGACAGGTATGTGACCCAGCTGGAGCAGAGGAGATGTCAAGACCAGGCCCTTCTGTGGGAGTACCAGGAGCGAGACTCGCAGGGAGCACAGGAGCGAGCTAGTCTACTTGAGACAGTTGCCAAGCTACAGGATGAGCCCAACCATCGTGAGGAAGTCCACAGAACCGAGGTCGCAGACTTACAGGACAAAGCCGCCGACCTAGGCAACAGGAACTGCTACCTCGATAGCAAGTTCTTGGAGTTGCAGAGAGAGTTGGATGACAAGAAGGCCGAGTTCAACCGCAGAGGAGACAGAGAAAGGTCCAAGGGGATTGATATGCTAAAAATCCAATCTCGGAACAAGACCATGACTTAAGAGCTAGAGGAGTTCAGGAGGAAGGGTGTTCGCAACCAGGGTCACCTGATCGAGGCACTTAGGCAGACCGAGTACCTACAGGACAAGTGTGAGAGGACATGGTAGGCTTGGCAGAAGTCTGGCAGGAAGCACCTCAGGGAGATGAAGGGAATGTGGGATCAGCTGCCCAAGGAGATTCGCAGCAAGATGAAGCCTAGGATAGAGGAGTTTGAGCTAGCCTCGACTCACCTCAACCTAGATGCCTGCCCTACCCTACCTGGAGCCAAGCCTATTGAGGAGCTCGCCGAGGCCTTGAAGTATGTGTCCCGACTTCACAAGTCTAACAAGGAGATCGAGATCCAGAACAGTCGTATCCCAGCTGCGGTGTACGAGTTAGAGTAGAATGACCCTGCGTGGTCATGAGTCATGACAGTAGCTTCCATAAGTTGTACCCTATGATGTACCCCTTATGAGATGTATTATGAGACATTATGCATAGTACGATTCTCGCACGTTGTAACACCTCTGGTGTTTTGACCTAATACTAAAATTTGACATGTCATCATGTGCATTGCAAAGCATTCATATAGTATAAAGTTTTGAATGCATTCACTAAATAAGGTTTATTTCATAATGTTGTTATTTCATGTGATGTGTTTCAAAAACCCTAAATACAGATCATGACCACAAGGGTCAAATTTCATGTGTTCATGTGAGGCCATGTGTCATTTGACTCAAATAACCCTAATGGGCCATGTTGCTGGTTAAAAATCAAAATTTAAGTAAAAGGAAGACAAATCAAATTTGAATTCACATTCAAATCATAAAAGTCCTTTTTGCCCCTTTTAACTAATTCAAAATCCATGAGGAATTTGGGGTTGAGGCAAAAAGCAAAGTTGGAGATTATTTTATAAGGATCAACTTTAGTATTCAAAGTTTTTCAAGTTTACATACAAAATTTGGAGTAATTTTGAAATGATTCAAATCTTTAAATGTACCCCAAATGTGAAATTCAAAATGGAGGCAGAATTTGAAAATGTTTCTTAAATCAAAGTTGTAGTACTTGAAAAGTTGAGCAACTTTCATTTTTGGAGATTTTCAACTTCTTTAGAAAATTTCTGAGTAATTTAAAAAATAGACTCAGTGGCAGTTATGTAATTATTGCAAAATTTAAAAACTACATCGCCGCTCACCGCCGGCGCCACGCAGTCTGCTTGCCGCCGACCTTCTCCGCCGCTTTCACGCGCGGTGACACGCCAATGTCACCGTGGCGAACCCGCCCGTGCGTTGGCGACACCGGACGCCTTCTTCCTAGCTATAAATAGCCACCGTCGCCGCCGTCGCTCCCATTCCTTCCCTCTGCTCTGCTCCGCCACCGCGTAGCTCCGCCGCTCGCCGTAGGCCTCGTCGAGCCGCGTCTGTCGTTCCCAGCTACGTCAACGCGATCGCATTGGTCTTGTGCTCCTCCTCGACTTGCTCTCGTCGCTGGTGTTGGCCGGAATCGCCCGGCGCAACCCGTCTTCCCCGTGACCGGTCAGAGCTCCGCCGCGACTGCCCTCACCGTGGCCAGGCTACTCCAGACCATCTCCGACTGCACCAAGCCCATCATCGTGATCACGGTGAGCTCCTGAGCGTGTTGCTCACTCTTCCTTTGACTCTACTGCACCGTAGCCCTAGTTACATCGACCACCGTCGGATCCGAGCCGCCATGGCCGGCGTCGAGTTCCATCCGGTGTTCCCTTTTCTGTTCTGAGGCTTGGGATAGATGCACGACTTGGTGTAGATCATGTAGGAGCAGTCCGTCTCACCAGAGATTCACCACCGGCGCATTTTGCTGGCCGGAGCTGGCCGCGCCACCGTGTCTGGTTCACTGTCGCTGACGCGTGGGGTCAGTCTGTCAGTGAGCAGGGAGAAGAAGAACAGTGCTGATTTTTGTTTTCTGATTTTGAATAGTGTAGCAATTTGGCAATTTTGTAGGAATTTATTTACACATCCAAAAATTCTGAAAATTTGTGGGTAGCTTCTATACATGTTCTAGTATGATTTAAAAATTTGAAACTTGGAATTTGAATAAATTTTTAATGTTCAAATATTTAGTCCTTTAATTGAAAAATGCAATTTCCATGATTTTTGTAGGTCACTATATAACTCCAAAAATTATGAAATTTATTTTGGTACACTAATTTATCATGAGGAAGCTTACATAAAAATTTGAGCTTAATTGGACAAAGTTTATTTTATACCTAATGTAGACTTAAGTATTTAATTAATTATTCATTTAATCAATGTTTAATCAATTAAGATTTGTTTGACTTTAGAGTTGATTGTTGACCTTGGGTCATTAACTTATAATGATCCTTAGTACCTTAATTAGTATTGAACTTATACCTAATTTGTGATTAGTAAATCTTAATGACATTTCATGTGATAACCAAGGTCATTAACAAGTTAACTCGTCGAAACCCTAAGTGTTTGATTAGTGTTGGATCTTGTTTTGGTCATGTTTTGTGACTAGTAGGGTTCCAAGATCCATTAGGTCAAGTCACATGTGTGGTTCTTAATAATAGTGTTGCAGGTTGGTTTTGTTGGCTTGCAACTGTTCCGCGAAATAAAATCTTTTGCGGTTGTTTTTATATTTCATGTGCCGTGAAAGCATCATGTTTACATTATCATCATGTTAAAGCATATGTTATCATTTCGTGCAGAACCCGAGAACGAAACGATTCTAGTTGAGCAAGTTCTGGAAGAATCCCCGGTTGTCACGGGATTCGATAATTGTGGTACTGAACCGGGATCTGAGATCGTCAACGAAGGCAAGCCCCGGTTTATGCATTAAGCCATTACCTTGTTTAATTTGAAAAGTTTATCACCTATGTTACTTATTGCATTAAGTTGTTTAATTCAAATGTTACCTACTTGATGCATTACCTACCTTGTTACTTGTTTACCATCCTTGAAGATGTTTTCATTTACAAAGGCGTAGATTGCTTAGTATGCTTTATGGTAGGCTTTCAAAGTAAAAGTTTTGATACAATCAAAGATGGCATACTGGCCGAAGAAAGAAAGAAGGTTGAATGAACTAGAGACTAGTCGGGTGACTTATCTTGAATTTTGGGTAATGTTGCCGACTATGTCGCTTAAAGGCCACTCATTGTGGATCTTCTGAACGAGACACTTTGTAGTACTGGTCACATACTACGGTAAGCCTACTTCGGCTAATCCGATACTAAGATGAATGCCCGCGCACTGGGAGTGGAGAGATGGCGGGAGTAGCGTGTACCCTCGTGGCTGGAATGTGGCCGAATTTGAGGTGTGCTGTGCTCTCGGGTGGCGTGGAGACGGCTTAGTAGGGGAGGATCCGGTAGTGAGGTTGATATATGCAAGATTAAGTTCTACATATGTCGTGTGATAAGGAATCCCCAGCTGGGACTTGAATCAATTCGAATTGCCGGTGCTCCGCGGATATGGAGACTCGATTCATTACAGAAGTAATGTAGTACTGGTGAATTACTAAAATATGAGAAAAAGAATGGAATGAGAAGGAATGAAATATGGGAAATGTACATTTAGTTTGAGATAAAGAACTAAAAGGACTTAGGGGTAAATTTTGAGAATAGAATAAATATAGTAAGCTTTTGGCAAATGACTTGAATTTTGCTACATCCTTACCTTGTCCCAAACCCCTGCATCTCTAGACTCTTACACCCCGTCACGTCGGGTTAGTCTTGTTGAGTACCTTTGTACTCAGGGTTTGTTAACCCTTGTTGTAGGTGAGTCGCATGCGCAGGCTTGTTTTGGTCCCTACTGCATGTCAATGTTTGAAGTCAACAATGATGATGAGGAGTAATGAATGGCCTCTGGACAAGGCACTAGTTTGTATGATAAATAAAGTTAATGTAATATTATCCCGCTACTATGGTTGTATAACACTTATAGTATTGTAAGCTTGAAAACAACTGGTTTGTAATAATACTATCTTAAGACTTCCACTATCTTTTACTCTGGTATATATTTGAATAAACTGTTGTAATCTGCAATGACTGTGATTGGGATCCTGTTTGAAAAGAGAATCGTGGATGATTCGGGTTTCCCGAGGACACCCGATAGACCTGTTGAGTTGTTGGGAACTCGTGTACGCTATCCGAGGTCTGTTAAGACAACGATAGGTGCATGTGGGCCCGATTCCTTAGGAGGTTCTGCCACAGCTGGTATCAGAGTAGTTCCCATCTAAGATCATTGTAGGTTACTTTGGAAAACCTTCAAAATGATTTGGATCAATGAAAGTAAACATGATATTTTGAAAGTTCAATTTCTTTCTTCTTACCTTTGATCTAGGCTCAATCCTGACTTATTTGAAAAGTTTGTGGCGGATAATATGATTAGGTTTGTCCTATGTATTATGAAAATCTAGTACTTATGATTATATTAATCTTTTGTACTTAGATTCGTAAGATCGATTCATGCATCATGCTTGAGCACATTGCATAATAATTCCCCTTAATAGTGGTTGGGTAAGTAATATCAATCCCATTCTTGCTAACCCCGTTATCCTCAAGCTATTCTTATAATCCTATCCTAAATTCTTCAGGCTATGGCAAAGGCCAAGAAAACCGCATGCAAGTCCACCGGACCTCATGGAGTCCCTCGTCACCAAATGGCACCAAGAAATCATGAGCTTGGTGAAGGAAGTTCCAAGAACCTAGGAGAGGAAGGATCTTCGAGCAACCTCGCCAACGTCGAGAACCTTAACAAGGAGCTCAACACTCTTCGTCGAGCTCATGCCAAAGACCAAGAAGAGCTGGCGGAAATGCAAAGGGGCATCACCATGACCATGGAGCTGCGGAATGAAGCCTGGACACGAGAAGATGCGGCCAATGAACTCGTCAATGAGTTGGAGTTCTACGTAGAGGACCTAGAGATGGACAATGCCATCTTGCATGAAAATGTCCATATGCTGTATGCTCAACTTCATCCTCCTCATTGGGATGGTGAAGTTACCGATGAAGAAATGATTGTAGCTCCAGGAGAAGTCGAGAATGAAGAAGAGGAGGAGGACCCTGAGGAGTTAGTGTACTTCTCAGATGAAGATGAGGTTTCGTCTGATACGGGCACGGATGCCAAAGACTAAAAGCTTGGAGTAGTAGTAGTTCCTTTACTACTTTCCTAGAAAACCAGGCTTGTCTTGTGGGATACAAGACATATAATTTAAATAAGAACCCTTTGTAGTCTGAAACCTTTTTAATGCTTTTAATAAAGAATAATGTAAGTAAATGTGTTTCTCTAACAGATGCCTCGTCCTATCACCCGAACTGGTGCTAGTGGCTCGCATGATGATGATGAGTGCCCAAATCCTCCACCAATGCCCTCGACTATGGCAGATGCCATAGCTGCACTCGTCAACGCAACGGCAGAGAATGCCAGGCTATTAAGGGAGTTGGCGCAGAACCAGCAGGCACCATACCCTAATCGTGGCCGTCGTAATAATGGAAACGACGAGTCAACCTTTGTGGATTTTACTGACACACGTCCGCCTGTGTTCTCAAAGGCAGACGAACCTTTAGAAGCTGATGATTGGCTTAGGACAATAGAGCAAAAGTTCGAGCTGATCCACTGTACTGAGGTTCAAAAACCAAGGTTTGCGGCACAGCAACTCCGAGGAGCTGCTGGTGCTTGGTGGGCAAATTTGGTAGCAGTACAGCCCGTTGGTCACCAAATCAACTGGAGGGAGTTTAAGGATGCCTTCAGGGCACATTATATTCCGGACGGTGTGATGACCATGAAGCTGGAAGAGTTCTTGGCTCTTAAGCAAGGGGAGCACCCGGTGATGCATTATGTTGGGCGTTTTAACCACCTGTCTCAGTATGCTATTGAGTATGTGAATACGGACAGGAAGAAAAAGAATCATTTTCTTCGAGGCTTGAACACTAAACTTCAGACAATGATGACAGCCTGTGGTAATGCAACTTACCATGAAACAATCAACATTGCTATCGCTTCGGAAGAGAATTACCGCTGACACAAAGAGGCGAAGAAGAAGAAAATATTTGATTCCGGATCATCAAGTGGCAAGCGTCAGAAGATAGTATACCCTCCTCAGAATCATGGCCGTACGCCATTCCGCCCACAACAAGGCCAAAGCCGGCAGCAAATCTTCATTCGCCCTGCAACTAATACACCTTATACACATCAAGCACCACAGCAGCAGAACATTGCCAATAATGCAAACCGCAATGCTACTCCCCAGAATCACAATTTTCCATGCTATAATTGTGGTAAACCCGGGCATTTTTCCTGAGAATGTCCGTATCCTAGGAAGAACAATCCTGATGCAACCAAAGCCCCTGTTAATCAAGCTCTAAATCAGTACAAGGGCAATGCTCAGAACCATCAAAAGGGTCCCGCTGAGAAGAAAACTGGAAGGGTATTCTATACGCAAGTGGAATCTATTCTAGAAGGAGAACCGGTTATGATGGGTATGTTTCCCATTGCTAAGCATCCTGCAATTACCTTATTTGATTCTGGTGCATCCCATACATTCATCAATCGTATATTTGTTGTGAAGCATGGGATAGCTATTGGGGAAACAAAAGAACCCTATCATATACAGTCGCCTAGGGGACGAATCTGTACAAGGGAGGTAGTTCAGCATGTACCTATTGATTTGGGAGGATATGAGTTCCCTACCAATATGCTGATATTAAAGGATCAAGATATAGATGTGATCCTTGGTATGAACTGGCTAACTCAACACGGGGCTATCATAGATGTCCTACGTAGAACAATAAGGGTAAATGCACCTGACAGCAAAACCCAACTTCTCATCCAACTTCCTTTTCCTAAGAGTACAGTGGAGACAGTCTGTGCAACTATTGTTGAAGGAGCCGAGGAAATTTCAGTGGTATGTGAGTTTACGGATGTCTTTCCCGATGACCTACCTGGTCTGCCACCAGACCGAGACGTAGAGTTCAGAATTGATCTGAAACCAGGGACAGCACCAGTGTCCAGAAGAGCATATAGGATGCCACCGAAAGAATTAGCAGAATTAAAAATGCAACTACAAGAGTTGTTAGACAAGGGTTTCATTCAACCCAGTTCATCACCTTGGGGATGTCCTGCTATTTTCGTGAAGAAGAAGGACCAAACCTTAAGGTTATGTGTTGACTATAGGCCATTAAATGAAGTCACCATCAAGAACAAATATCCCTTACCCCGAATCGATTTACTTTTTGATCAACTTGCGGGAGCTAAGGTATTCTCAAAGATAGACTTAAGATCAGGCTACCACCAGATTAAGATCAGACATGAAGATGTGCCAAAGACAGCGTTTACTACCCGATATGGACTATATGAGTATTTAGTCATGTCTTTTGGGCTGACCAATGCCCTGGCTCATTTCATGTACCTGATGAACTCAGTTTTCATGCCTGAGTTGGATAAGTTTGTCGTGGTGTTTATTGATGACATTCTTATCTACTCTAAGAGCAAACAGGAACATGCAGAACATCTCCGTATTGTTCTACAAAGATTAAGAGATCACCAACAATATGCCAAATTTAGCAAATGTGCATTTTGGTTGGAGGAAGTACAATTTCTGGGTCATGTGCTATCTGCTGAAGGTATAGCTGTTGATCCGAGCAAGGTAGAAGAAGTCCTTAATTGGAAAGCACCTACAACTGTTCATCAAGTTCGTAGCTTCCTGGGGTTGGCAGGGTATTACCGTCGGTTTATCCCTGACTTCTCCAGAATTGCGAAGCCAATTACTGGACTGTTGAAAAATCAAACAAAGTTTGTATGGTCAACCGAATGTGAAGAGGCCTTTCAGACATTGAAGAAGTTGTTGACAACTGCACCAGTATTAGCATAACCTGATATCGAGAGGCCATTTGATATCTATTGTGATGCATCTGGAATTGGTATTGGCTGTGTTCTTATGCAAGAAGGCAGAGTCATAGCATATGCTTCCAGACAACTCAAGAAGCACGAAGAACATTATCCCACCCATGATCTTGAATTAGCTGCTGTTGTCCATTCACTCAAGATTTGGCGACATTATTTATTGGGCAATATATGTCATATCTATACGGATCACAAGAGTCTGAAATACATCTTCACTCAGTCAGAACTGAATATGAGGCAAAGGAGATGGTTAGAACTTATCAAAGATTATGACTTAGAAGTGCATTATCATCCGGGCAAGGCTAATGTGGTTGCCGATGCCCTGAGTCGCAAGAGTCATTGTCATTGCCTAATTGTAGAACCTATGCAGCGAACATTGTGTCAAGAGATGGAGCATCTGAATTTACAAATCATAGAACAAGGTTCCCTGTCCAATATTGTAGTTGAGTCCACTATCAAAGATCAGATCATTGCTGCTCAACAGAAAAGTAAGGGCATAGCCCATATTAAGGATAAAGTCAGATCTGGAAAACCAACATGTTTCAAGATTGATGAATCAAATGTCGTATGGTTCAAGGATAGGTTGGTAATACCCAAAAATCCGGAGCTGCGAAAGTAGATTCTTGATGAAGCTCATTCTACAAGATACTCCATTCATCCGGGTAGCAACAAAATGTATCATGATCTAAGAAAGAGATATTGGTGGACCAAAATGAAAATAGAAATAGCTCAATATGTGGCCAAGTGTGATATTTGCCAGAGAGTCAAAGCAGTTCATATGAAGACTGCAGGTCCATTACATTCGTTGCCAGTTCCATCTTGGAAGTGGGAAGATATTTGTATGGACTTCATCGTGGGATTGCCTAGGACATCTGCAGGCTACAATTCAATATGGGTTATTGTTGATCGTCTAACCAAGATAGCTCATTTCTTACCAGTCAGAGATAAATATCGAGCGGAGCAGTATGCAAAGCTTTATCTTGATAGAATTTTCAGTCTGCATGGGGCACCCAAGACCATTGTCTCTGACAAAGGATCATTGTTCATATCCAAGTTTTGGAAAAGTTTACATGAGTCTTTAGGAACTAAACTTATCCGTAGTTCTGCTTATCATCCGCAAACAGACGGACAGACTGAAAGGGTAAATCAAATTCTTGAAGATATGTTAAGAGCATGTGTTCTTTCCTTTGGTGCTAAATGGGATGAATGCCTTCCCTTAGCTGAATTCTCATATAACAACAGCCATCAAGAGAGTATTAAAATGGCACCATTCGAAGCACTGTATGGCCGTAGGTGCCAAACACCTTTAAATTGGTCAGAAGCTGGAGAATGTTGGTTCTTTGGACCGGATGTGGTCAAGGAAGCTGAAGAGAAAGTTAAACTCATACAAGCCAATATGAAGGTAGCTCAATCCAGACAGAAAAGCTATGCTGATAAGAGGAGACGACCGCTAGAATTCAAAGTGGGAGATTATGTCTACCACAAGGTATCACCGATGAAAGGAGTTCATCGTTTTGGGATTTGGGGAAAGTTGGCGCCCCGTTATGTCGGTCCTTTTCAGATCCAACAACGATGTGGACCAGTCGCCTATCGCGTCAAGCTACCAGATCACATGTCAGCGGTGCATGATATCTTTCATGTATCTCAGTTAAAGAAGTGTCTTCAAGTACCTGACCAGGAAATTGACTTTGGTGGTGTAGAACTAGAACCTGATTTGACTTATGCCGAGTATCCCATTAGAGTCTTAGATCAGAAAGATCGAGTCACTCAGAGACGTACGATCAAGTTCTACAAAGTACAATGGAATCAACACACTGAAGATGAAGCTACTTGGGAGTCCGAGGATTACTTAGAAGAGAATTTTCCTGACTTCTTCGCTTCTATCTAGTTGCAATACCTTGTCTATATTGTAACTTGTCTCGTTTGTCAGCAGAATGGAAAAACCCCCTCGCTCGCCTTTTTGAATAAAGTTATGATGTGTTAGCTTGACACATTTCCTTTTCCATTACTTAGCCTTAAGTTTTAAATCTCGGGACGAGATTTCTTTAAGGGGGAAGGGTTGTAACACCTCTGGTGTTTTGACCTAATACTAAAATTTGACATGTCATCATGTGCATTGCAAAGCATTCATATAGTATAAAGTTTTGAATGCATTCACTAAATAAGGTTTATTTCATAATGTTGTTATTTCATGTGATGTGTTTCAAAAACCCTAAATACAGATCATGACCACAAGGGTCAAATTTCATGTGTTCATGTGAGGCCATGTGTCATTTGACTCAAATAACCCTAATGGGCCATGTTGCTGGTCAAAAATCAAAATTTAAGTAAAAGGAAGACAAATCAAATTTGAATTCACATTCAAATCATAAAAGTCCTTTTTGCCCCTTTTAACTAATTCAAAATCCATGAGGAATTTGGGGTTGAGGCAAAAAGCAAAGTTGGAGATTATTTTATAAGGATCAACTTTGGTATTCAAAGTTTTTCAAGTTTACATACAAAATTTGGAGTAATTTTGAAATGATTCAAATCTTTAAATGTACCCCAAATGTGAAATTCAAAATGGAGGCAGAATTTGAAAATGTTTCTTAAATCAAAGTTGTAGTACTTGAAAAGTTGAGCAACTTTCATTTTTGGAGATTTTCAACTTCTTTAGAAAATTTCTGAGTAATTTGAAAAATAGACTCAGTGGCAGTTCTGTAATTAATGCAAAATTTAAAAACTACATCGCCGCTCACCGCCGGCGCCACGCAGTCTGCTTGCCGCCGACCTTCTCCGCCGCTTTCACGCGCGGTGACACGCCAATGTCACCGTGGCGAACCCGCCCGTGCGTTGGCGACACCAGACGCCTTCTTCCGGGCTATAAATAGCCACCGTCGCCGCCGTCGCTCCCATTCCTTCCCTCTGCTCTGCTCCGCCACCGCGTAGCTCCGCCACTCGCCGTAGGCCTCGTCAAGCCGCGTCTGTCGTTCCCAGCTACGTCAACGCGATCGCATTGGTCTTGTGCTCCTCCTCAACTTGCTCTCGTCGCTGGTGTTGGCCGGAATCGCCCGGCGCAACCCGTCTTCCCCGTGACCGGTCAGAGCTCCACCGCGACTGCCCTCACCGTGGCCAGGCTACTCCAGACCATCTCCGACTGCACCAAGCCCATCATCGTGATCACGGTGAGCTCCTGAGCGTGTTGCTCACTCTTCCTTTGACTCTACTGCGCCGTAGCCCTAGTTACATCGACCACCGTCGGATCCGAGCCGCCATGGCCGGCGTCGAGTTCCATTCGATGTTCCCTTTTCTGTTCTGAGGCTTGGGACAGATGCGCGACTTGGTGTAGATCATGTAGGAGCAGTCCGTCTCACCGGAGATTCACCATCGGCGCATTTTGCTGGCCGGAGCTGGCCGCACCACCGTGTCAGGTTCACTGTCGCTGACGCGTGGGGTCAGTCTGTCAGTGAGCAGGGAGAAGAAGAACAGTGCTGATTTTTTTTTTCTGATTTTGAATAGTGCAGCAATTTGGCAATTTTGTAGGAATTTATTTACACATCCAAAAATTCTGAAAATTTGTGGGTAGCTTCTGTACATGTTCTAGTATGATTTAAAAATTTGAAACTTGGAATTTGAATAAATTTTTAATGTTCAAATATTTAGTCCTTTAAATGAAAAATGCAATTTCCATGATTTTTGTAGGTCACTATATAACTCCAAAAATTATGAAATTTATTTTGGTACACTAATTTATCATGAGGAAGCTTACATAAAAATTTGAGCTTAATTGGACAAAGTTTATTTTATACCTAATGTAGACTTAAGTATTTAATTAATTATTCATTTAATCAATGTTTAATCAATTAAGATTTGTTTGACTTTAGAGTTGATTGTTGACCTTGGGTCATTAACTTATAATGATCCTTAGTACCTTAATTAGTATTGAACTTATACCTAATTTGTGATTAGTAAATCTTAATGACATTTCATGTGATAACCAAGGTCATTAACAAGTTAACTCGTCGAAACCCTAAGTGTTTGATTAGTGTTGGATCTTGTTTTGGTCATGTTTTGTGACTAGTAGGGTTCCAAGATCCATTAGGTCAAGTCACATGTGTGGTTCTTAATAATAGTGTTGCAGGTTGGTTTTGTTGGCTTGCAACTGTTTCGCGAAATAAAATCTTTTGCGGTTGTTTTTATATTTCATGTGCCATGAAAGCATCATGTTTACATTATCATCATGTTAAAGCATATGTTATCATTTCGTGTAGAACCCGAGAACGAAACAATTCTAGTTGAGCAAGTTCTGGAAGAATCCCCGGTTGTCACGGGATTCGATAATTGTGGTACTGAACCGGGATCTGAGATCGTCAACGAAGGCAAGCCCCGGTTTATGCATTAAGCCATTACCTTGTTTAATTTGAAAAGTTTATCACCTATGTTACTTATTGCATTAAGTTGTTTAATTCAAATGTTACCTACTTGATGCATTACCTACCTTGTTACTTGTTTACCATCCTTGAAGATGTTTTCATTTACAAAGGCGTAGATTGCTTAGTATGCTTTATGGTAGGCTTTCAAAGTAAAAGTTTTGATACAATCAAAGATGGCATACTGGCCGAAGAAAGAAAGAAGGTTGAATGAACTAGAGACTAGTCGGGTGACTTATCTTGAATTTTGGGTAATGTTGCCGACTATGTCGCTTAAAGGCCACTCATTGTGGATCTTCTGAACGAGACACTTTGTAGTACTGGTCACATACTACGGTAAGCCTACTTCGGCTAATCCAATACTAAGACGAATGCCCGCGCACTGGGAGTGGAGAGATGGCGGGAGTAGCGTGTACCCTCGTGGCTGGAATGTGACCGGATTTGAGGTGTGTTATGCTCTCGGGTGGCGTGGAGACGGCTTAGTAGGGGAGGATCCGGTAGTGAGGTTGATATATGCAAGATTAAGTTCTACATATGTCGTGTGATAAGGAATCCCCAGCTGGGACTTGAATCAATTCGAATTGCCGGTGCTCCGCGGATATGGAGACTCGATTCATTACAGAAGCAATGTAGTACTGGTGAATTACTAAAATATGAGAAAAAGAATGGAATGAGAAGGAATGAAATATGGGAAATGTACATTTAGTTTGAGATAAAGAACTAAAAGGACTTAGGGGTAAATTTTGAGAATAGAATAAATATAGTAAGCTTTTGGCAAAGGACTTGAATTTTGCTACATCCTTACCTTGTCCCAAACCCCTGCATCTCTAGACTCTTACACCCCGTCACGTCGGGTTAGTCTTGTTGAGTACCTTTGTACTCAGGGTTTGTTAACCCTTGTTGCAGGTGAGTCGCATGCGCAGGCTTGTTTTGGTCCCTGCTGCATGTTAGTGTTTGAAGTCAACAATGATGATGAGGAGTAATGAATGGCCTTTGGACAAGGCACTAGTTTGTATGATAAATAAAGTTAATGTAATATTATCCCGCTACTATGGTTGTATAACACTTATAGTATTGTAAGCTTGAAAACAACTGGTTTGTAATAATACTATCTTAAGACTTCCGCTATCTTTTACTCTGGTATATATTTGAATAAACTGTTGTAATCTGCAATGACTGTGATTGGGATCCTGTTTGAAAAGAGAATCGTGGATGATTCGGGTTTCCCGAGGACACCCGACAGACCTGTTGAGTTGTTGGGAACTCGTGTACGCTATCCGAGGTCTGTTAAGAAAACGATAGGTGCATGTGGGCCCGATTCCTTAGGAGGTTCTGCCACACACGTCTTCAAGTGTAGCTACTGGAGATGATGCTATGTAATAAAACCCATGTAATGAATGTTTCGGATCTTATTGCATCTTATAAATCTTATTGCTTCTTTGTGATGAGTGTTGGATAGTATAAATGTTTTTCTTTAAATCATCAAAATCATGTAATCATATTGGAAATATAAGCACTTATGGCATAAACACTAAAATTCTCTATGATCCGTGTTGCAGATGTCGAACCGCCGATCAAATCGTCTAATGAACCGTGGGCATACGCCAACCCCCGAACCAGTCAAACCAAATGGGGGACGTGGTGGCAACAACCGTGGCCGTGGCCGTGGACGTGGAGGGATACCCTTCAACCTAGAGAATACCCCACCGCCTGAGGAGAACATCCCGCCACCACCACCACCGAACCTGGCAGAAGTGATGGCACAACAAACTCAACTTCTTGCAGCTCTTGTTAACGGAGCAAACCGTCGCCAGGGAGGTCAACAGAATGACTTCCAAAGGAAGCTGGAAGGATTTTTGAAGCTAAGGCCACCTACCTATGATGGCACCAACCCTGACCCGCTTGTTGCCGATGACTGGCTCAAGGAGATGGAGAAGAAACTTGACCTCACTACTTTCACCGACGATGAGTGTGTTGGAGCAGCCGCACACCAACTCACAGGTGCAGCACGCGCCTGGTGGGACAGTTTCAGTGATTCCCATGAAGACCCTGCCAACATCTCGTGGGATGAGTTCGTCGAAGCATTCATTGAGTATCACATTCCCAAGGGTATCATGGAGACCAAAGCTGAGGAGTTCCGCAACATCAAGATGGGAAAGGACAGGGTGACTGAGTACACTACTCGTTTCACCAATCTTCTTCGCTATGCACCTCCCTATGTTGTGAACTCTGTGAAGGAGAAGTTGTACTATTACCGCAAGGGACTTAACCCGCACATCAAGCTGAAGTTTGGCGGTATTGAGAGTAACACGTTGCGTGCTCTGGTGCATCGCTGCATCCAGATCGAGAAAGATCATGCTGAAGCTGGAGAGGAGTACAGGGAGAGGAAGCGTAAGCATGAGGAGTCCTTCCGTGGTCGTGATCGCAAGAGGTTCCACAGAGATGCACCATCCAGGGAATGCTCTCGCCACCACAGGGATGACAACCCTGGATCAAGTAGGGGTAGTGGAGGCTACACCGCCAAATACTCCCACCCTGCTTAGGATCGTTACACCCAGGACCGTTATGCTCAGGACCACAACACTCAGGACCGTTTCAACCATTCCCGCTCAGTGAATGAACGCCCAGCACAGAACCGCTCCGCACCAAGCATTGGAAACTGGAAGGCACCCGCACCAACCCCTACAGGTGGTACGCCTTTCACCTGCTTTGCTTGTGGCCAACCAGGTCACAAAGCCGCTGAGTGCCCACAGAACTCAGCTGCTCAGAAGTCTCAGTTCAAGGGATCTGCTACTCGTGGACGTCTCAACCATCTGGACGCCGAGGAAGCATAGGCTGCCCGTGATGTTGTGTACGGTATGTTTCTAGTTAATGGCAATACTGCATCAGTTCTATTTGACTCTAGAGCAACTTGTTCTTACATATCATCCAAGTTTGCACGAGAGCATGACCTGCCTGTTACCCCACGCGAGAAGCCTATCATCACCAGCTCACCTTTAGGAGACCTAAAATGCACCCACATCTGTAAGGGAGTGAGTCTTACCATTGAGGGTCTTATCTTTAAAGCCGACCTAACCCTGCTACCTTCCACTAACCTAGATGTCATCTTAGGTATGGATTGGTTAACCATTCACCGAGGTATCATATCATGTTCACCTAGATATGTCCAAGTGACCCACCCATCAGGCCAAGTCATTAGATGTGAACCCCAGTCTGGAAAGTCCACCTCTATCCTAGGTGCCCTTAAAGCTAGTTCAGAATCACAGAAAGAGGAGAAGACAGTTCATGATGTGCCTGTGGTCAGAGACTATCCCGATGTATTCCCTGAAGAATTACCAGGTATGCCACCAGACCGTGATGTAGAGTTCATCATTGATCTTTTGCCGGGAACAGGACCCATTGCCAAGAGACCCTATCGCATGTCAGTTGATGAACTGGCCGAGCTCAAGAAACAGCTTGATGAGCTCATCTTGAAGGGATATATCAGACCCAGTGCTTCACCCTAGGGATCCCCTATTCTGTTTGTTAAGAAGAAGGATGGCTCAATGAGAATGTGCATTGATTACCGGAACTTGAACGCAGTCACCATCAAGAATAAGTACCCCCTACCAAGGATTGATGATCTGCTTGATCAGCTTCGAGGTGCCAAGTATTTCTCCAAGATCGATCTCAGATCCGGCTATCATCAGATGAAGATTCGAGAGAGTGACATCCCGAAGACAGCTTTCGTGACTAGGTATGGGTAGTTTGAGTTCACCATGGTGTCCTTTGGACTCATGAATGCTCCCACCTACTTCATGAACATGATGAATAAGGTATTCATGGATGAACTGGATAAGTTCATGGTAGTATTCATTGATGACATCCTCGTCTATTCATCCACCGTTGAAGAACACGAACATCATCTGAGAACAGTGCTTGAGAAACTAGCCCAACATAAGCTCTACGCAAAGTTTAGTAAATGCGAATTTTGGCTATAGGAAGTTGCCTTCCTGGGCCATGTACTATCAGCTAAAGGTGTTGTAGTTGACCCGGCCAAGATTGAAGCTGTGAAAGAGTGGGATCAACCATGTAATGTGATAGAAGTCAGGAGTTTCTTGGGATTGGCTGGATATTATCGCCGATTCATTGAGAACTTCTCCAAGATAACCGGTCCAATTACAAACCTTCTGAAGAAGACTAAGGAGTTTGAATGGACACCCAAGTGCGAACAAAGCTTCCAGAAATTGAAACAGAAGCTTACCACAACTCCTGTGCTAGCATTGCCTGATATTAGTAAAGATTTCATAGTCTATTGTGATGCATCCCGTCAAGGACTTGGTTGTGTACTAATGCAAGATGGAAGAGTGATAGCATATGCGTCTCGATAGTTGAAAGAACACGAGAACCGTTACCCAACCCATGATCTTGAGTTAGCCGCAGTCGTGCATGCCTTGAAGATATGGAGACACAACTTGATAGGCAACAAGTGTGATATCTATACGGATCACAAGAGCTTGAAGTACTTTTTCACTCAGGAAGATCTGAATATGAGGCAACGCCGATGGCTAGAGTTGATCAAAGATTATGATCTGGAAATTCACTATCATCCGGGAAAAGCTAATGTAGTCGCAGATGCTCTCAGTCGCAAGAGTTACTGTCACACTTTGATCACTGAATCCGTACCACCTGAGCTTAAGGAAGAGATTGATGATTTCCAACTTGAGATACTACCGCATGGCTTGTTAAATGAGCTCCACATACAGTATGATCTCATAGATCGTATCCGTCAAGCTCAAAAAAGTTGTGAAGAGATCGAATATCTCCGTGGCCTGATGAAACTAGGCTACAAGACCAACCACCAGGAAGATGAACAAGGAACCATCTGGTTCAGGAACAGAATATGTGTTCCATCTGACCCGGTACTATGAGAGGAAATTCTATCAGAAGCTCACGATTCCAAGTACTATATTCACCCTGGAGGTTCAAAGATGTACCAAGACTTGAAGAAACACTTATGGTGGAAGGGCATGAAGATAGACATTGCAGGACATGTGGCACGTTGTGACACCTGCAATAGAGTCAAGGCTGAACGTCAAAGGCCTGCAGGATTGCTAAAGCCTCTTGACGTTCCCGAGTGGAAGTGGGAGAGCATATCCATGGATTTCATAGTTGGATTGCCCCGTTCGCAGAAAGGCAATGATTCCATCTGGGTGATTGTTGATCGTTTGACCAAGATTGCTCACTTTGTACTAGTTAAAACCAAGACCAATGCCGAAAAATTAGCAGATCTATATGTTGAGCATATTCTCAGACTGCATGGAGCTCCTTCTAGTATTGTATCTGATCGTAGTCCTGAGTTTGTGTCCTGATTCTAGGAAGCCCTGCACAAGTCCATTGGAACCAAACTTGATTTCAGTACCGCTTATCACCCACAGACAGAACGAGTAAATCAGATCTTAGAAGACATGCTTTGCGCTAGTGTACTGAATTATGGCTCTGATTGGGAGAAATGCCTACCCTATGCAGAGTTCTCTTACAACAACAGCTACCAAGCCAGTATCAAGATGTCGCCATTTGAAGCTCTATATGACAGACCTTGTAAGACACCTTTGATGTGGTCCCAACCGGGAGAAAGATCGTTCTTTGACTCCGCTAAGATTCAAGATGCAGAAGAAGGAGTTGCGCAAGTGAAGGAGAATTTGAGAATTGCTCAAAGTCGATACAAGAGCTATGCTGACAAAAGGAGAAGAGAACTTGAGTTCAATGTGGGAGACTTCGTCTATGTCAAGGTATCCCCACTATGTGGAACTGTTAGATTCCACGTGAAAGGAAAGCTTGCCCCTAGATTTATTGGCCCATACAAGATTTGCAAGAGGATTAGGAAGCTCGCCTACAAACTTGAGCTACCCGAGGAATTGATGGGTGTACATCCCGTATTCCATGTCTCACAGCTACGCAAGTGTTTGAGAGTGCCCGATGAAGTAGTTCCAACCGATACACTTGACATTCAAGATACACTTAAGTATAAAGAACATCCTATCAGAATTCTGGGCAGAGATACCAAAGAGACCCGAAGCAAGACTATTCTAATGTGCAAGATCCAATGGAGCAATCACACAGAGAGAGAAGCAACATGGGAGAAAGAGTCTGACCTCCGGCTACACTATCCTTATCTTTTCGAAGAGTATGTTACGCTTTAATCTCGGGGACGAGATTCTGTTAAGGGGGTAGGATTGTAACAACCCAAAAATTCATACACTAAATATCACAACTACAAATTTTTTCTTCAAAACCCCATGTGATGATGAGTGACATTGTAGGAGCCAACCCTAAGTGTTGCATTAGAAGTAACCCAACCAGGCAATTTCATGAGCATGGCATGTCATTTGTTATCATGTTTATTTAAATACTGACATATGAAACATATCATACATTGTCTTCTCAAATAGTGATTTGGATTTTCAATTGTTTTATTTAATGTCTAACAACACCTTTAAAGAAATAAACCATAAAGTAGTTATCACTCAAACCAAAGAATAATTGCTTAAAGGGAAAGATAATCCTATTTTTGTATAACAAAACTACCCCTATTTTTGTTATACAAAATAGCTAAATAAAGTTCCTAATATATATAAAAGAATGTTGTGGGCCTCTTACCTAAAACTCCAATGAATAAGGTACACCAAATTTTGAATTCAAATTCCAAACCAAATTTGAATTCAAACAAAGGTGAAGAAAAGAAAAATAGAAAAAGGAAAAGTCTAAGCCAGCCCAAGCAACCAACCGGCCCAGACTCGCCCTCCTGGCTTCATTGGCCCACGCACAGCCGCAGCAGGCCGGCCCACGAGCTCGCACAGGCCTAGCAAGCCAGCTAGCGCGCTGCTCACGCCTGCGTGCCTCCCCGTTCGCTTGCTCTCACTGCCGCCGGGCCCCACCTGTCAGCTTTCCTATTCATCTTCTCCACGCCCACGCCTCAACTGCCGCGTGACCGGAGGCCGACAGCGCTAGCAGGAGTGGGCCAGGGGGTCACGCCCGGGGCATGGCTTTGCTCCCCCATGCGCCGCGGTCACGCAACTTCGCGCCACCATCGGATGTGCCCCACGCCTCTCCACCGCACGATACCAGACGCCATTGGAGGCATGGTGCTCGGCTATAAAGCCATGCTCCCTCAGCCACCGCCGCCGCTTGGTGGCCTAGCAGCCGCACCGCATCGAGAGTAGAGGGCCGAGAACGAGTTCGGGAGAGGAGGATCGGAGTCACCCGCGTGCTGCCGAAGTCACCGGAGCCGAGGGCGACGCTGTCGTCATCATCGCGGTCGCGGGTCGGCACTGCACGGCTTCCGAAGCTACACGGCCGCAACTCGCCACTGCGTCGCCATCCAATCTTCCACGACACCTATGGTGAGCGCCCGACTCTCCCCTGCTTGCCGTCGGACTTTGCTACTCCAGCCATGGCGCTCCATACCGTGAGCGCGTAGGCCAAGGCCATCTCCGGCCTCTAGGTACACAAGCACAGCACACTCACGCGCACACCCACGACCACCTCTAAGCCCTTGGACGTCGTAGCAGAGCGCGTGCATGCCGCGCTCATGATGCCGCCGTCATGCCGTGCACCACCACTCGCGCACCCGATCGCCTCGCCGGACTAGGACGTAGTAGTAGCACCGTCGTGACGTCTGGAGAACAGCCGCGTAGACCGAGTCGTCGATAGCCGGCCACAGTGCCTTCGCCACGAGCACCAGACCACCACCAAACCTCCGCCATGGCCGAATCAAGCCGCCACCGTGGCCAAAGCCACTGGGGGCTCCAGAAGACCCTTCGACCTACCCGACATGCCTGCTGGAGCATCGTGACGCTCACGCGCACCACAGACCCGGCCTATGCCACTGCACCCGCGCCACCCCCGCACGTCGGTTGTGCTCGAGCCGCCATTCGCCGTGGCCAATGACCTAAGAATCCCTATCCGTCGCCCTGACCCCACCGTTGCAGTCGCCATGGCACGGGAAGGCTTTTCCCCACCTCAATTGGATGCCTGAGCCATTGCGGGAGCTCGCCGGAGAGCACATCACCGACGAGAGCACGCCGGGGAGGAAACAGAGGATTCTTCCTCACCGGTCACACACGCGCGTGCACCCGGTTCACGAAGACCACAACGGAGGTGATGAAGGGTGGACTCGGTCCACCGAGGACCCAGCCTACGGTCCATGGACCATGAACGCTGGTCCACCGTGAGCCACGTGGTGTGGGCCGAGCGATGGACGGAGCCCAGTAGAGGCCCAAGGACGTGACGTGGCAGCACCACAGCATGCCACGTGGTGGGCCAAAGCCTGGCCCAGACCGGCCCAACCTAAGCCGACCAGAGCCCGTTTGAGACCCAGTCCGAGTTGACCGTTGACCGGTCAACATTGACAGTTGACCTGGGCCCACATGTCAGTGTCACAAAGACTCGGGACCCACATGTCGGTCAGTGATGTCATGCTGATGTCATGTTGACGTCACGCGGGAGCCCCCTATCAGTAACAACACAGTCAGGGTGACGTCGCGATGACTTCAGCTGCTGACGTCAGTAGCCTTGGCCCCACACGTTAGTGACCCTGACCGTTGACCGTTGACCGTTGACTCGCTCGTTGACTGATGTTGACTTTGACCGGACCCACATGTCTGTGACCTAAGAGTCCCTGGACCCACCTGTCGGAACTAATGACGTTGCTGATGTCATGCTGACGTCAGCTGGACCCCACCTGTTAGCTCGGAACCGAGATGATGACATCATGCTGACGTCAGCATGCCACGTGGACTAGTCACAGCGTGACACGTGTCAGCCCAGGATTAATTCGGCCTTTTCCATTTTCAGAAATGAATTAAACTTCGGAAATTCATAACTAATTCATACGACCTCAGAAAAATACAAAACCAGGACCAAAATTCATCTAAAATCAAGCTTTATGCAATGAACCCATGTTTGAGTGTATTTGGCTCTTTTGAATTTTCATTGCTTCTTTGTGCTATTCTATAGACGTCGCTAACGCGACTACAATGCGATCGTCTGTAGACTCAGAGGAGAATCAGACGGACGAGGATCGTGAATACCGTGAGGAGTACGGAGATGACTACACTGAAGGTGCCACATCCCACCCAATCTCGTAGCACCTATTACGCATGGCTAATATAGAGCTGCTATTGCTTTACTTTACTACTATGATCAGATTATGATAAGACTTGCATGGTAGTATGCTTACTTGAAGGCCTTTACCTTGACGCAACCTTACCCCTGCATACCCTGCTATTAGGCTAGACACACGCTTACTGCTATATATTTCATTACTTATACTTCTACTACGCTTATACTACATGCGTGGTGGAAAACTGGTGATATCTGGACTATGGGGAGAGTGCTGCGTGTGTGACTTGGGTGTGTGGAGGGTGAGGGTTATGTCGACCAAGTTGGAGTATACGACGAGCCTAGGGCAAGTCTTGCCATGTGGTGCTACCTGGGCACCCCTAGAAATGGATACCTGTGGTGGGTAAAGGGTATATGAGGTGGTCCTAGGTGGGAACCTGTGATGGGAGGAGCCTAGGGTGGAGGTGCTGTGGTGGCACGGTAAATGGAAACCCTGATGAAGACATTCTGGCTTGGTCATCCCTAAGGACTTACTAGTACTCAGATTCACCGGGAAGCCTTACGTACCACTCGCCCTATATGGTGCGGGACGGCCGGACTACTTGGTAGGATATTGCCACTACTGCTAGGTTGATAGCGGACAGTGTAAGGAGGTATGGGGCGTGGAAGATTTCCCCCACACCCTTCCGAGACTTCATGGAGACCTTGTGGACCCGGCTCATGACTCACAGTTTCAGCCACCTCAGACTAGACTTGGGGTGTACCAGGGCTGAATGGTAGAGTGGCATTATCCTAGGCTAGCAAGTGGCCGGAATCAGCCCAGTTGACGACGGTCAGCGAAGAAGGCAGATCTTGTGGTTATGTAAAACCTCTGCAGAGTGTATGGTTGATCGATCGATACATGTGCCGACTTGTCGGCTGTGGACCTTTCCTGAGTTTCGCTTAAACTAGATAGAGAGATGAGTCCTTCTCTTCTTCCCCCGTGAGAGTGTCGGTCATAGCCAGGGGCTACGGGCCTTGAGATAGTGCCGAGAGAGAGTTGGCTTGTCGACTGAGCGATGTTATGGTGATAGTATGGAGATGGTGGTATATCGATCCCAGGATCGAAACCTGGCTCGGGAAAGGGAATAGGGCGGAATGTGTGTGGGAATGGTGTTAAAACTTGACTATACTATTATATACTTGATATGCTAAATACATAGGAAACCCCAGCCATATAGGTTCCTTTTGATTATATCCAACTTGCATCCAATTTCCACAAAGCAATGCTCATAGGGTGGGAGTGGCCAGTACAAATCGTACTGATAAATTTTGGCACAAAGGTTCTGCTGAGGAGTATAGCTCCGATGAGTTTGACGGTTGAGGGGTTTGTGCCTACGCTCGAGTTTGGCGATCTTATCTTCAAGCTGTTCTGAATGAATGCTACTTTTGATTCCGTCAATGCGGCGATGTAATAAATTATGTAATTCCGCACTATTTGTACTCTGATATTATCGTTGTATGGATGTGGTATTCGACTGGAAATTTGGGTAATATGATCTACAACGGTCTTATTACACTTCGACTCTGTGGATTTCCCTTTGCGGAAATCAGGTCGCTTCAACTAGAACTTCGACTTCATCTTGAGTTTGATCTTGATCTTCCAATTTGAGTACCGAAAATGTGCAAAGCACACTCCACAATCAAATGGCCTTGTACTCTTTTCTTGTCATGCTTATAGATCATCTCAAAATCGAACTTAGGTACCTCAAACACTTGTAAACATATTTTCAACTTGAGGACCTTTCAATCAAAGTGACTCTAGATCAATCCAACATTTATCACTTTTCTGACAGATTTTATACCCTTCAAAGAAATAAGCATATCTCCCAAAGCACAAATCCAAATACCACAAAATTTGGTGGAGGTGTGAATTACTAAGTTATCTAGCATCTGTAAAAATTTGAGCTTCATTTGATTTCTAGATTGCTACCAGATTTCAATTATTCCACCACTGCTACATGCTGAAAACTGCTGCACTATAGCTAACAAGATCTACTCGAAAACCGAAGCATCTCTTATCCATTTTTCATGAAATTTGTACAGCATCTTACACCATAAGTCTAGAGCATGTACACCAATTTTTATGCTAATCCAATAAGTGTTGATTACTCAAACATGGCTAAGATCACAGCTAGCTCCGATTCTCAATTATAAGACAGATTTCAACAATTGAGCTATACTCCATCAAATGTGAATCAAACTTGAAACTAACTTGTTTGAATACTTCCATAAGACATAAATCCATTCAATCCACTTACTAAATGTCATCTTATGAATTTATCCAACACAAATCAATCCAAACTTGATTACTAATCAATTATCCATTCAATCAACTTATAGCAAGCAACTTTGCATATTTATCCAACTCAATCAACTCATATGCACCCAAATGAAATGATCAACAAAAGATATACCTTGGTTGGCTCATGATCATCCAATTAGCAAGCTTAAACTCAAATATTTGCAAGCCATCAAATAATCCAATAAATCACCAACTACTTGAATTATAGCACTTGTATGTTGATAACGCTTGGACTTCACTCAATTTTCTCTTGGCATTGGGTTCGGATGTGCACTAAGCTTCATAACTTGATTCAACATATGATGAACAATGTGAGATCAATTGAATCGTCTCCAATGCCGATGATACCTACACACATTCATCCACTTTTTGATGGTACCCAAATAATTTTGGGTCCTCTCAAGTTAGGAGCAACAAACTTAGGCGATGCCTTAGTATGAGTAGCGGGATGTTTTGCAATAGCAACCATAGAGGTACCATCACCATCCTTTCTAAGCATACCATGATCATTAATTGAAATAGGCTTAGAAATTTTACCTAGGGGACATGAATGTGCCATGTGTCCCCTTTCCCGGCATGAGTAGCACTTTCTCTTTGCTTGAGCCTTCTCTTCTTTGCTCATGTGGTGCTTCTCATTGCCTTGCCTCTCATGGATTGCTTAAGCCTTCTTCTCAAGCTTGGTAGGACACTTAGAGGCAAAGTGTCCCATACTTCCACACTTGAAGCACTTGATGTGAGCATGATCTTTCTTCTCATCTTCATTCTTGCTCATCATCTTGGCATTTTGAGTTTGCATTGGATGCCTTGCCTTTCCACCCCTTCTTGTTTTCTTCTTCTTTATCATCAAATCACCACCATCTTCATGGTTGATCTTGGTTTGCTCTTGGGGTGTCTTCTCTTGCTCAACTTGTGGCTTTGGTTGAGGCTTCACTTGTTGCTTCACCAATTGCTTGGTTGGGCACATTGAGGTAAGATGACCCTAAGTGCGGCACTTGAAGCACTTCACATGCCTTAGCCTTTCTTCTTCTTTCTTCAACTTGAGCTTTTCTTCATTGGGGCAACCATTTGCAAGATGTCCCACTTCATGGCACTTGAAGCACATGAAATGAGAGAGCTTCTCTTGTTCTTGCTTCTTCATCTCTCTTTCATATCTTCTCTTGCCCCATCTTTTGCCCTTGATCTTACTCTTGTTGAAGCCAATGCCACTTATGTCATTGCGGCTTTCTTGATAATTGACTTTGCTAGTCTTGAAGCCGACTCCACTCTTGTCACCAAAGTTTCTTTGAGTCTTCAACATATGCTCAAAGGTGACTTAAGAGTTGTAGCACCTCTCTAACTTGTTGCTCAATTTCTTCACTTGTTCATTGAGCTCATTGTTCTCCTTCAAAAGGTTAGTCTCACAAGACATAGAAGTAGAACAAGCATCTATATGTGAAGAGCATGGCATATCTAATAAATCATCACAAGAGGTGGATACATGCTTCTTGCCTACATCACAAGGGTTAGCAACAATATGTGATTGATCAATTGACCCATGTGATGAGCTCTCATTATTTTTAAGTTTCTTTGTAAACACTTTAATGAGAGAAGCATGTTGTCCTAATAATTCATCATGAGATGCAAGTAGTGTCTCATGATTCAATTTTAGCTCATCATGTGAAGATTTATAAGCATCAAGTAATTTCTTATGTTCTTCACAAGAGTTCTTTAGAAATGAGTTTTCATTTTCTAATTTCAATGTTTTAGCTTTCTTATTTTCTAAAGACATGGTCATGCTAGCAAGTCTACTAACAAGCTCATCATATGAATCAACATGATCAACCACATTATCATTTGTTACCTTGGTGTCACCTTGTGACATGAAGCAATGTGGTGATGTAGTTGGAGAGCTTGTAGTAGCATCTTTATCAAGGCTTGAGCATGAACCATCATCACCATCAAGTGTGCATGGGGTAGCATCATCACTTGCAACACTTGTGGCATCATCATCAACCTTGTCAAGTGAACTTGTAGTAGATCGATCATCATCATCATCACTTGACCATGAGGTGGAGCAATCTTCCACAATCACCAAATTGTGGTTATGCTCAACACACTCATGCACCTCCTTCTTGAGCTCATCCTCCTTCTTGAATTTGCCATCATCCCATGTGGAGGAATCACCGAAGGTTTCCTTGATGGACTCCCATATCTCACGAGCGGTTCCCTTGATGTTTACTTGTTTCATTAAATCAAAGCTTAAAGCATCCATTAGAAAACAACAAGCATGTGCATCAAATTCATAGAGAACTCTTTGAGCTTTGGTGAGATTTATATGGTCCAAGACATGGGTGAGACCACTTGTGACAACCCACCAAAATTTAGGTCCCTTTGCACGAAAATGATCAAGCATGTGATTTTTCTAAAGTGCAAAGTTTGTGCCATCATAAATGTGTGCCTCACAAACATCTAGCCCATTAGTCGCCATCCTCTCGGGTCGGTGAAGACCACAAATGAGAGACCTCACTCTGATACCAATTGAAAGGGTCGAGATGGCGACTAGAGGGGGGGGGTGAATCGTCTTTTCTAAAACTTAATCGCGTCGGCTAACCGAAACAAGTGCGGAATTATAACTATCGGTCTAGCCAATACTACACCCCTCTATCTATATTCACTAGCACCTTTCAAAGATACTAATTAGGCAATAAAGGTGCTGGGCTAGCTAGAGCTCTCCTAACCAATTCTAGAAGCAAGGTCACACAAACCTATGCCACTAGTACTTTAAGCGACAAGGGAGCTCCTACACATGCTAGTAAGTAAAAGCACAAAGCCAACTAAGCTCACTAGCAATGCTCAATAACAAGGCAACCAATGCCAAATTAGAGAGCGTAATTACTTAGCTACACAAACTAAGCAATGTGACTAACAAGGTTACATAAACCAAATTAGCCACGCAAGAGAGCTACTTCTATGCTACACAAGCAAGAAGGTAACTAGTAAGCTACACAAGCTTAATATGTATAAAAGTAATTGCAAGCTTGTGTAATGGGGATGCAAACCAACGGGAAGAACAAGGTTGACACAATGATTTTTCTCCCGAGGTTCACGTGTTTGCCAACACGCTTGTCCCCGTTGTGTCGACCGCTCACTTGGTGGTTCGGTGGCTAAATAGTATCACCCGCTAAGCCCACACGTCGGGCGCCGCAAGAACCTACCCTGGAAGTGAGGGTAGCTCAATGACATGCTTTACTAAAGTTGCTCTTCGCGGCTCCCACGGGGCGAGCACAATGCCCCTCACAAAGCTCTTCTTCGGAGCTCCGCACAAGCTTCTTGCGGGCTTCCACGAAGACCACCACCAAGCCATCTAGGAGGTGGCAACCTCCAAGAGCAACAAGCACCACCGGCTTGCAACTCGATCATCTAGTGCCACTCGATGCAACCTCACGATGCAATCGCACTAGAATCGCTCACTCACATAATCGGATGATCACTATCAAGTATATGTGAGATGGAGGGCTCCTAAGCACTCTCAAGCATGGACACAAAGTCCACCAAGGTGCTCAGCACCAGCCATGGCCGAGGGCCACTTCTATTTATAGCCCCAATGGCTAAACTAGCTGTTACCCCTTCACTGGGCGTTTTTCGGGTCGACCGGACGCAGCACTGGACGCTGCACCGGACACACCGATCGTGAATACCGGACGCGTCCGATCGCTATACCGGACGTGTCCGGTAGCTCTCTGACCACCACGTGTCCTACCATTGCCTCCAACGGCTCTCTGACAAGACGACCGGACGCTCAGCACGAAACGACTGGACGCCCAACTGCTGTGTCCGGTCGAGTCCAGTAAGCTTCCAGGGCCGACCAGACATGACAGTTAGAAACTGACCAGACGCTGAGCCTCAGTGTCTAGTCGAGTACAGTAAGCACCCACCGACGACCGGACACGTCCGGTCACACTATACCGAACGCTGCCAGTGTCCGATCGACTGCTCTGTCGAACACTGCCTTTCTGATTCACACCAGACACATCTAGTGTGGAGACCAGACGTGTCCAATCGCTGAGTATGCCACCAAATACTGGACATGTCCGGTAACCATACCGGACGCGTCCAGTCACTCTATAACCAGCGCGACTCACTTGTTTTCATCACCAACTTCTTCTCCTTTCCAAATGTGCCAACACCACCAAGTGTACACCATCATGTGTATGTGTGTTAGCATTTTCACAATCATTTTTCAAAGGATTAGCCACTCAACTTGCCACGCCACTCGATCCTAGCGATGATGCAAAGTTAGATCACTCGAGTGGCACTAGATGACCGATATGCAAACAAGTTTGCCCCTCTTGATAGTATGGCCATCTATCCTAAACCCGGTCATAAACTTCTCTACACACCTATGACCGGTGAAATGAAATACCCTAGGTTATACCTTTGCCTTGCGCATTCCATTCCATCTCCTTCAATGTCGATGCAACACATGCACCAACACGACCAACAATGATATGATCCACTTCATATCATCACGTGATCATATTGGTTCATCGATCTTGACTTCACTTGCTCTTCACCGTTGCCATCGTCCATCGGTGCCAAGTCTTGCTCAAGCTTCACCGCCACGCGATCCATCACTCCAAAGCCTTCGACTTGCCCTTCACGCTTGCAACCGGTCCATCAAGCCAAGTCTTGTCTTGATCTTCTCCACCTTGATCACATGACTCAATGTCATGTCTCATGTGCATTTAAGCTCCTTCATCATCACATGTGTGAGCTTTGCAACATCTCCAAGCCATTTTCACCTTCATGGCATATGTTGCTCACACACATGTACCTGTGGACTAATCACCTGTGTATCTTACATAAACACAATTAGTCCACCTAGGTTGTCACTCAATTACCAAAACCACACAAGGACCTTTTAGAGTGTGATCACATTTAGGTTCGATAGCCGTACTATTAAGAGGGGTGAAACTCATATCGGAATGCGGTTATCAAAGTGCCACTAGATGCTCTAACTCATTGCATATGCATTTAGGATCTAGTGGAGTGCTAACACCCTTGAAAATGTTTGTGAAAATATGCTAACACATGTGCACAAGGTGATACACTTGGTGGTTGGCACATTTGAGCAAGGGTTAGGAACTTCACCAGCGGAGTGTCCACCCGTAGAGTGTGGATAGTCTGACGGTGCCACCGACGCCCTAGACAGAAAAGATGGAGGTCACTATAAGTGACCGGACGCTGGTCTCTGAAGGACCGGCGCGTCCGGACAGTAGTAGCAGAAGAAGCGCAGCGTCGGTCGTCGATCGGACACTGGCGCTGAAACGATCGGACGCTGGCTAGCTACGTCTAGTCACACTGAAATGGTCGCGCATAGAGGAGTCGCCGAGTGACCGGACACTGGGTGTGTCCAGTCAAGCATGACTGGACGCATCCGGTCGTGAAAAATCATTTCTGGATGCTTACTGGAAACGACCGGACGCTGAGGTCCAGCGTCCGATCACTTTGAGCTGCATCGTCTAGTCGTCACTTAACCGTTGAGATCGGGCGCTCATCATTTGAAGAGAGGGGACACGTGGCACGCATCGCATGACCGGACGCTGAGGTCCAGCGTCCGGTCAATATGACCGGAGCATCCGGTCACCCCGTGTTGTACCCAGTGAAAGGGTACAACAGCTCTATTTCATGGGGGATTCTATTTAAGCCCCATGGCCGGCTCAAGCTCATACACTTGGCCATTTGCATTGACATAGCAACTTTGTGAGCTTTGCCAAAGCCCTCCCACTCATCTCCATCATTGATTCATCATCTTTGTGAGATTGGGAGAGAATCCAAGTGCATTGCTTGAGTGTTTGCATCTAGAGGAACTTGGTGTTCGTGTTTCGCTACGAGATTCGCTTGTTACTCTTGGTGGTTGCCGCCACCTATACTGCTTGGAGCAGCAAGGATCGTCAAGCGGAGGATAGTGATTGTCTCCGGCTCCGATCGTGGTGATTGTGAGGGGTTCTTGACCTTTCCCCGGCGGAGAGCCAAAAGGTACTCTAGTGGATTGCTCATGGCTTGTGTGATCCTCATCTTGTGTTGGTTGTGTGGCACCCTATTGAGGGTTTGGCATGTGATGCCAATTAGCGCGTGAACCTCCAAGTGAGTGAATCGCCACAACGAGGAGTAGCTTGCCGGCAAGCAAGTGAACCTTGGTAAAAATCATTGTGTTCATCATTTGATTCCGAGGTGATTGGTCTTCATTGATATTGATTCTTGTGATTGATTGGTTCACTCCTCGACACGGTGGTATAACTGTCTTGCTCTCTCTCTTTACATTACCGCAAACTAGTTATCAAGCTCTTTAGTGTAGCTAGTTGTGAGAGCTTGTTAGTTTGGTTGGTGTGGCTCTTTAGTTAGCCTTTGAGAGCACACTAACTTAGTGTAGTGACATAGCTATTGTGTGGATAGAAACTATATACACTAAAATTGTGGTAGGTGGCTTGCAATATAAGTAGGCTAGCGCAACACTTGCTTCGCCTCATAATTGTCTAACCGGTTTGTTAAGTGTCATTGTAGAAATTTTTATTAGGCTATTCACCCCCCTCTAGCCATTAGGACCTTTCACCGATGCGCCCAACCATGCCACCCCTCCACCGGCCCCGCCACTGGTCCTGTGCCCCCTCCACCAGCCTTGCGTCACCGGCCCCGCGCCCCTCCGCGCGCCCACCCATGACACCGCTGCTGCCCCCGACGCCCAAGCAGGTGAGGGCCCTGGACCATGCATTGAAGGTGTTTGATGAAATGTTGATGAAGATGTTAGCTTGTCAATAGCATCTGTTTGCCATATAACCTGTGAATCTTGATTTCAGATAACTATGAATTGTTTGAATGTGACATACTTGGTGGTTTGAAAAGCTGTTTGACGTAGAAAAGAAGTGTCGATATATCTTACTAGAGACATAATAATTTCTTGGTTAAACATACTTTTAGAAAGATAGTATAAAGAGATACTAGATGGAAAATGCCATAATTTCTTAGTTAAACATACTTCAATTATATGCCATGAGCATAAGAAAGTTAGGAAATTACAAGTTCTTCTCTTGCTACACGCACATTTAATTTCAGCATACAAGTGACATGGCTTGTTTTATGTTTTAATAGGTTATGCGGCCGCCGCTCCCTGCGCCGCCCTGCTGCCGCCGTCCGTCGCTCCGTGCCTCGCCCTCCCACTGCCCCCACCTTCTCCCTATTGTGGTTTTGCAAGGTATAAGTTGTGTATGTGGTTGTCGGCCATCGTGCCATTGGTTTGCTGTGTATGTGGTTGTCGGCCATCGTGCCGTTGGTTTGTTATAGGTTGTGGTTACCTCACCGTGCATGGGAGGTGCTACCGAAATTTATAATTGACACTATTATGTTCCTTTGTTGTAGGAGAGGCCATTGCAAAGATCGTTCCCCACCATCCTCGACTCATCACTTTGCCTTACAGCAAGGTGAGGCATCCTACACCCCTCTTTCCATATGATGTGAAACATAGAATGTTTGTATATCACGTAATCTAGCTAGGTGTCTCCCATTCAACAGGAATACGATTGGAAATATGCAGATCTTTGCATATCTATAACCGTATCTGTTTCGAATTGTCCATGTTTATTGGACAGCCCGAGGATGTGTAGATGGGGTTAGTTTCCATGCTCTACTCTAATCCGAGACAGAGTTTCGGTAGCATCTCCCTGTTGTTCTCCGGATACACAACAACCATGCCAGGACATGTATTTGTAGAACAGCGGAGAGGTGCTACCAAAATTATGTCTCGGATAGGAGTAGAGCATGGAAACTAACCCTATATACACATCCTCGGGTGGGATTAGGACCTATCTTCACCTATTAGACAGTATAGGAATCTGTAGATGCAATTGATTTTTATATTACTTGCTGATATATTAGAGGATGGATGACCGTGAGTGGATGTATACGGGCCGCTCTAGTTAGGGTTCGTTGACCGATGAATGGATTTAGAAGACCGATGCTTTCTTGGAACTTGCATTTGCAAGGGTTAAAGGAGCGCGTGCCACTTGGTGTCCCTACAGTATTTGTGCAAACTCGTGTCGACAAACAAAGGTGGTCATGGGTCAACATCTCTGCAAGAATGGATTTACGATAGACTATACCCGGTGGATCTACCATGGTGAATCCGATCGTGTGAGAGACGAGGTCATGAGACAACTCATTGAGGATTATGATGCTGATGCGGGGGTAGGATACATGTTAAATGACTATCATGAAGCACACTTCGATGAAGGATGTAGGGAGGAGGAGCCAGAGCCAACCATAAATGCGTATTATGATATGTTGTCTGCGGCATAGCAACCCCTTCATGGGCATACCAAGGTTTCTCAACTGGAGGCCATTGCATGCCTAATGGCCGTAAAGTCCGAATTTAGCTTGAGTCGAGAAGCCTTCGATGTTATGCTGACAGTTTTTGGTAGCCTGCTCCTGGATGGTCACATTCTGCCAAAGAGCGTGTATGAGGCAAAGAAGCTCCTTCGTGCACTTAAGATGCCATATGAGCAGATACATGCTTATCCGAAGGGATGCATCTTATTTAGGAAAGAACATACGAAATCAAAGTACTGTGTGAAGTGTAAATCCTCTAGGTTCCTAGAGGTAGACTTTGGTGATGGTCAGAAGAGGCAGCTCGTAATCCCCGTGAAGATCCTATGGTACTTTCCATTCATACTGAGGATCCAACATCTTTATATGAATGTGGAATCCGCAAAATAGATGACATGGCACAAATACGGACGTCAATATAATCTCGAGAAGCTGGTGCATCCATCTGATGGTGAAGCATGGACAAAGTTTGATATGATTCATCGTGAGAAAGCCCTCGAGGCTCGTAATGTACATGTTGCGCTGGCAATAGATGGGTCTAATCCTTATGGAATGGTGGCTGCCTCATACACTTGTTGGCCAATGATAGAACATATTCTTATCGTTGATAATTCCTGAACACCCGGGGAATAATATGAGTGTGTACATGGAGCCTCTAATCGATGATTTGATCCGTGCTTGGGAGGAACGGGTATGGACATATGACTGAGCTATAAAGACAAACTTCAAAATGCATGTTTGGTACCAGTACTCCCTGCATGACTTTCCGACGTATGGGATATTATGCGGCTGGTGTGTTCATGGGAAGTTCTCATGCCCAGTATGCAAGGCGTCTCTGGTGTTCATTTGGTTGACGAAGGGTGGCAAGTATTCTTTGTTTGACAAACATCGACAATTCCTCCCTCTTGACCATCCATTCAGACAAGACATCAAGAACTTTATGAAAGATATAGTAGTTGAAGGCCTTGCACCCTAGATAATGATTGGTGCTGCGGTTCATGCTCAGTTAGACGCTCTCAAGGTCAATGACCAAGGAGATCATTTTTTGGGATATGGTGAGCAACATGCCTGGACTCACAAGTCGTGCTTTGGAACCTCCCCTATTTTGATGATCTTCTACTTCCACATAACATTGATGTAATGCACACTGAAAAGAATGTCGCCGAGGCAATTTTTGGTACAATCATGGACATTCCTGATAAGACAAAGGATAATGTTAAGGCTAGAGTGGATCAAGCGAGGTTATGCAATAGACCAAAGCTAGACATGGCGCCTCCCGGAGGTAGGAAGTCATGGAGAAAGCCTAAGGCCGATTTTGTTCTGACGAAGGCCCAAATGAGGGAAGTACTAGAATGGTTCCAAACGCTAATGTTCCCTGATGGGTATGCAGTGAATCTAATGAGGGGAGTGAACTTAGCTACTTTGCGAATCAACGGGCTCAAGAGTCATGACTACCACATATGGCTTGAGTGGCTACTACGGGTGATGGTTCGAGGCTATGTCCCTGAGCATGTCTGGATAGTGCTAGCGGAGTTAAGCAATTTCTTCCGCTAGCTTTGTGCTAAGGAGTTATCTCATACCATAGTTGCAGACATGGAAAGAATGGCTCCTGTGTTGCTTTGCAGGTTGGAGAAGATCTTTCCACTTGGCTTCTTCAATCCGATGCAGCATTTGATTTTGCATCTCCCGTATGAGGCACGAATGGGGGGACCTGTGCAGGGTCGTTGGTGCTATTCAATTGAGAGATTTCAAAAGGTTCTTCAAACTAAATGTAAAAATAAATGCAAAATTGAAGCATCCATTGCAGAGGCATACATTCTGGAGGAGGTGTCAAACTTCACAACAAAATACTATGCTAACAACCTTCCTAGCGTGTATAATCCACCCCCTCGTTACAATGCTGGCGAAGATGAATAGAACCTTAGCATTTTCCGAGGGCAACTAGGAAGTGCAAGTGGTGCGACTAACAAGACCTTGAAACATGAAGAGTGGCGCACTATTATGCTATATGTGTTGACCAACCTATCCGAAGTGGAGCCATACATGCTGTAAGTTGTCAACAAACTTTTTCTCAAGTAGTCATAATTCTGTGTCCAACTCCCTTGTTTCTCGTTTGTACAGGAAATTTCATGAACAATTCTTGCGTGAATCAAGGGAACCTACCCCACAGGAAACTTCGACCCTTCTTACAGAGGGTGTGGGAAATGGAATGCCTAATTTCATTTCTTGGTTCAAACAGAAGGTATTGTCCAATATGGCTCATACTTAGTTTGACATTACAAGTTGCTCGTACGTGTGACTAATATAATGAACTACCCTACTTGAACTTATAGGGACAAACCGATGTGTCTATGAGTGCCGAGTTGAGACTGGTTGCCGAGTGTGCCTATAGGGTTAGGTCATTTACCGGTTATGACATGAATGGATATCGCTTTCACACAACAAGCCACGAGCAGAGTCGGCCCAATCGAAGAACCACAAATACCGGAGTTTTTATGCAAGGCTTAGATGGGGTTGAGTATTACAGAAGAATTGAAGAAATATATGAACTCATGTTTTATGGTTGCAAACCTCTTAATCCCGTTATATTCAAATGTCATTGGTTTGATCCTAAAGTAGTGAGACGGATCCCTAATCTTGGGCTAGTTGAAATTCGACAATCATCCGTCTTGCCAGGAGATGATGTCTATATTGTGGCTCAACAGGCCACGCAAGTTTATTATCTCTCATACCCATGCCAAACCGTCAAGGGTTGGGATGTTGTGTACAAGGTATCACCACACGGTAAACTACCTGTCCCAAACAATCAAGATTACAACATAGACCCCAATACATATGACGGAGAGTTCTTTCAAGAAGATGGGCTCGAAGGGAGTTTTGAGATAGACTTAACCGAAGCTCAGGGTATGGAAGTAGACAATGAAAGTGGTGCTGATGAGGACACCGGAGACGAGGTTTAGAATGTGAAGGACTTAGAATTACTTCAGCAATTACATCTAAGCAATGACGGTGATGACGACATTTCTCCTTCGAAGCACGAGGATGATTATATCGACATGCGTGATAGTGTTGATGAGACTTATGATCCAGCTAATCCTGATCATGATGATTATTTCTAATACATGTATGATTCGTGCTAATTGATTTATTATTTGCCATACCATGTTATTTTCTAAGTATGTTTTGTTTATTTTGCATCTATTTTGATGTATTATCTGTGCTAATTGGTTTACTCTTTTTAATTGCAGGTGATTGAACAATGGTGGGCGGTATGAGGAGGATAACGTCGCTTTACTCAAAAGCGACAATGATGCGTAAAGGGTCCGATGCAGCTGAGGGGTCCTGGAAGAGACCACGGGGTAGACCTAGGGGTCGAGGGAAGGGTGGAGGCAAGACGAGGCCACCATCACCTGTACCTTCATCGCCATCTAAGGTACCTTCCACTCACTCATCCTCTGAGGATGAGGAGGTACAGGTGGAGGAGGAGGAGGCAGGGGTGGAGGAGGAGGATGGGGTGGAGGAGGAGATAGGGGGTACTTCTTCCTCTACTTCATTGCGTGTGTGGTTGCGAGGTCCCTCGACCCTCTCGAGGCGACCGATACCTCCTGAGAGACGCCCATTAATTCGACCCGATGGAGACAAGTAAGTAACTTTAGATGTTATCACTAATTTTTCGTTTGATATGTTCAAAATTACAATAGAAACTAATAATTTATCTTAATCACTTGGGCAGGGGTTGAAGGAAGGTCGGTGGGGGTGATCACACACGCCATGTGAACGGTATCCTTGGTCTTTTGATCAAGGAAAAGTTCCCTGTCCTAGTGCAGTTCTGCGGAACTATCGAGCTGGCCTACACGTGGGCCCACTATGTCGCCGTTCCCGACGCCCCTGATCGGGATGGCAGGGTATTCACCGACAAGGCACATCATGTCAAGGCTGAGCTTTGGGTAAGTCTTTCTCGCACTACATTGCTCAATACATCACATTGATTGGACATTCTTGAAATAATGACTGGATACATCGCGTCTATATGCAGGATTTCTTTAGATGCGAGGAGGGATATGAGGCCAAGGTGGATGCTATGGCTGACAAAGCCGCCAAGAAAACCGTCAAGGACATGCACTACGAGGCGCGCATCTAGGCCGTGATCCAATACCATGTAGAAATCCTTAGAGTGAGGGTCCCTAAAAGTGCGGCAAGAACCATGAGGATGACCCTGGAACAATACCTGAAGGTAAATATAGAACATTAATACTTATTTTTTTTCCTGAGATTAATTACGCTTAATTTCATCTTCTTATATGTCATATACTTGATGACATAGGTGCCTCCGTGGTGGTGCGCCTATGATCTACAGTGCTGGGCTCGGATGGTGGATAGGTGGTGCGACCCCACGTGGGAGGAGAATCACAACGCTTGCTAGGAGTGGCATTTGCTGATGCTGGGTGCACCACACCATCAAGGCAACCTCAACCTCTCAGAATACGCGGCTAGATGGGTGCGCGAATTCATTTATTTATTCTAACGCTCAATTTTGCATAATTTCTAATCATATTGCTTTTTTTGCAATCGACGGCACATGGTGGCCAGCCTTGCTCTTAGTTCATGGCATATGCTTTGGTCCACAAGGGCAAGGTGACGGCCGACGTCGCCTACAACCCGGTGGACCCACCCTCGGCGTACAGCAATGAGTCCATCCACAGCCGCCTCGATGGATACACATCGATGGCAAGGGCGGTCCATGGCTCAGAGTACAATCCGAGCGCCCATGACCTTGATGGAGAAGTGGTCATGAGGGCGGGAGGAGGCAAGAAGCATGGCCGGTTTTGGATTGGCGACGACACAATCGACACGGCCAGTACTCCCACTCTCTCCTAGATTCGAGCACAGAGCACGAGTTCCAGCCCGACGATACGCCCACGGCCGAACTCTACATGGTTCTAGATGAACGCACTCTAGGTTATTTCTATTTTATTCATCATTCATTGATTTTTACATACTTTTGCATTGCATTATAACATTGGGATGAAATATTGTAGGCTCAGCTGGAACAAGAAACGAGGCGCCGGGAGGAGCTAGAGGCGAGGATGGAGGCAGAACGACAGAGGATGGAGGGAGAGCGACAAAGGATGGATGTTGAGCGAGCCCAGATATTTGAATATGTGAGGGGTTTTTACGCTGCAATCGGTCAACCTCCACCAACGATGCCAGTCCCTCCTCCTCAACCTGCTCCAAATACTATTTCCGGCATTGTGAGTCACTTCACAACCTTATAATCACCGTTTCTAGTTTATGCAGATTCAATCTTTTCTCCTTTTGTGATGTGCGTATGTTTCTAGTTTCTAATTTCTAGTTTATTTCTAGTTTGTAGTTAACCTTGTAATCACTGTTTTGTTCTCAATCACTGTAACTTAGCTACTTTTAGTTTCTGTAGAATTAATCACTTTTTCTAGTTGCTAATTTATTTCTAATACTTGTATGTTTCGTTCTCAATCACTGTGAATGATTTATCTCTTCTCCTTTGTGCAGAATCAATCTGCGGCATCGAATGAGCCTTATGGCTGACAGTGGTCACAGTGGTCACCGTGGTCATAGTGACTATGTTTATTTGCATTTCTGATGAGCCTGGAGAGCGACTGTGAACCATGTACTTGCGATTCTGAAGTTTAATTGCATTTGTGATTGTGAAGTTCATTTGCATTTATGATGTGGTCGATATATCTATATGAACAGCCTATGATGCCTATTGTGAACTATCTGTGATGGATGTGATGTTTATTTGAATGTGATTCGTGGTTGTGACCGAGCCAAATAAACTGGTTATATGTGGTTGTTTACACCAAAATTTGGGAAGAAGAACGTGGGAACTCAAAGCTTCCAAGATTGTGTCAATCAAGGAATCGATTGCATAAGGATCGATATCAGCTGATTCAGATGCGGCACTAGAATCGTCTCTCTTCGAATGACATCTGCAAATAACGACAATGAGCTATGGTTGGCGTCGGGAAATACATGTCGGACTCTACGAAAAGGGAAAGATTATGGTCCAAGTTATCTTAAGTTAGGAATATTTTCTTTTATACCAAAGATTGTAATGAGTCATACTTGAGTAGGATTCATGCTTAGGGTCCGGGTATAAATATTGGACCCCGGCTATTGTAAAGAATCAATCAATCAATACAAATTACTTTTTTCGGCTTTACGCCAACCCTTAGGAGTAGGAGTAGTGTAGATCTCGGCGAGTTCTTCAACAAACAGGGCTGTATCGGTCCAGCCAACCTCCGGCTTGTCTGTAAGTACCATCATGACTTATACTTCTGTTCGTACGGCTGCATCGGATAAGTTCGACCTCCGCTGTGAACTCTAGTATAAGCTAGTTATCGACTCTTATCTAATTCAAGTACGGCTGCATCGGTTAAGTTCGACCTCCACTGATCGAATTAGATGAAGGTCAAGTTATCGGCTCTACCTAAGAGTGGCATCATTTGGGTAGATTTATTAAGTTACCGATCTTGCTGATGTTCTTATTGTCAATAGTTTTCAGCAACATCAACCTGCCCGATCGAGATCGATCTAGATCGACCTTACATCCTTTTAGTCTGTCGTTTGCTTTGTTACAATACGATGTTTCTTACTTTGAGCAATGGGTTATGTTTCATCGGCTGTTCTACTTCGATCTTGACCGTGCATAGTACGCGGTTAATGCACGTATGATCTTGAGGAGGTTTGCTTGCTAGTTAAATCTGGTCTATAGTTCGCTATTATGGCTGTAACAATCCGGTCGATCCCCACTGATGGCACTTTAGATTGGAGGATGCTAGTTGATAGATTTGTTTTCGATGAGGCCTAGTCGAGAATCTGTTTCAAAATAGAGAGGTGTATTGTAGCTGTTAATCTGACGGTACTAACCGTTATGACGAGGCATGCTCTATGCACTAATCTGAGATGAACGAGTAAAAGGAATAAATCTTAAGTTTAAGTATGAGATGAGATCAAGGGGGAGAATGTTAGTATTGATCTCCTCCTAACTCGGTCCAACGACCGAGTCGGGGTCCTGATCCGCGCCCTGATCGGGGGCGCCCAGCCGAACCATGGCTGGTGGCCCCCCGTCGTGCAGCGCTATAAAGAGGAGGTGGGGGCCGGGGCACTCGGTACGAGGTTCACCGCAGCCGCCTAAACCCCACCTACAGCCCTAATCCGATCTAGAGGGTGCGCTGTGAGCGACGGGAAACGCCACCGCCTTCATCGCCGCCTCTGCACCATGCCCGACGACCACACCGCCGCCGGACGTCACTGCCTCCCCTTCGCCGACACCCTCCGTCACCGACACCGCCATGGACTCCTCCTCTTCCTCCAAGCCTGACGGTCCGCTACATCTACTCCTCTTTCTCTGCCTCCCTCTCCCGAGTCATGTTCTAGGTCTATTTGAACCAAACAGAGATGAATCAACCCGCTAATCTACACCTTGATGATCATAAGGACTTAACAGGCTGGTGTACCGTCGCTTGCACTGCTTGCTCTTGGTGGACCCCTTCTCTGGTGCCACCATGACCCTTCCTGCACCGCCTCGCATATATGCCCCTGACGAGGGTGATGATGGTTCTGAAGACGGTAATGACATTGCATTGATGGATGCTCTGGACAAGTACTTCGTCATGGTCAAACTAATTGTGTGCTCGCCCTGGCTCGTTGCTGCACTGTTCAGGGTTGACACTGTCTTTAAGATTGCAGTGTGCCGGCCTGGATCCTCATCATGGTCAGTACCACAGTGCCCATTTCCGTGGAATACTGACATTGCATTCTAGCAGGGGAAGCTCTACGCCATCACTTGTACCGGGTACCTTTTAGCTCTCAACATCAGTGTGGATGATAACACTGGTGATCCGCAGTTTGCGTAAAGTGAAGAAATTATCACGCCGGACACAAGCGTAGGAGCAGCAGCTCGAGTTCTGGTACTGATTACAGTTTCTTGTTTGACTACAAGGAACCTCACACTTGGGACGAGTGTGAGAGCAGTTACGATGCTGATGGTGTACGTGGCAAACGACAAGCCGTTCTCGCATCTGCCAATGATCTCATGGAGGGGCCACAAGGGGCTTGCAGGTGCAGCGTGGCTCTTCCCTCCAAATTGATGCGGCAATGGAAGTGCATCTGTATTTCTGATTGTAGTATGGCGGCCTGCTGACCCCTGCAATTCTAACCTACTTTTGGATGATAGTGTTAATACTCAATTTTGTGAATTTGTGTTCCTAAACCATACATGCTGTTATAATCCTTGTGTGAAGTGTGAACTAAGGCTTGGTTTAATGTAAGCATCCAGTGGCTCTTCTTATGAAATGCTTCTGTTGTCTGTTGAGAGTGTTGGCGCTGGGCCCAGGGGGAAAGTTGTGGACGAATATTGACGTACTTGGCAGCATCATAGTTGTTCGGTTCTAATATTATGCCATTGCCTTTAGCTTAGCTCTATAATTTGGCCAATGATCCCTTTGGAACAAGTTATATCTAGAAATATCACTGAAACTCTAGGAAGTTTTCGAGTGATGCCCCATGCAATGTAAGATTTATGGTCGACATTATTATAGGGAACTTTCCTTCCATACTTTTTTTTTGAATTGTCAACATGAGCGGGAAACTTACTGTTGAAATTCTTTAGAGAAATTCCGCTAAAAGAAGAATTCTTTTGATGTGTACTCAAGCGCATACAACATCCCTGTGCTATAAGGAATAATCCTTGAGATTTTGAATGCTTTTATAAAATCCTACATGCTAGTATACTTTGCTCACATAGTCACATGTCCCGGCGTATCCATCAGCTTTGAAAACTCTGCCTTTGTTTTTTAATGGAAATCCATGCTCTGTTCCAAACCATATAAAATCTTTCCATGACCCTACATAAATCATATGACAATGAAATTATAGTAAGATTTGATGCTCTCACAATAATTAATGAGATAATTTGTAGAACTACCAAACGGATTCATAGTTGCTTGGTACAAAAATACAAAATAGTGGTTTTTCAAACGGCCTCGTTTCTTATTGGGCTCGGCCCATACGAGGTATAGTGAACCCAGACGTCCATAAGATCTCAGCCCAAGCCATCGCCAAATATCCCTCCGCCCACTCCTCTCGGCCTGCTACAGTGTCACTGCTTCTAGGGCCATGCTCCAATAAGCCAAATGTACCTGGTTGAGTCGTGTGGCTCATTGCTGCTGGTGCGTAGAATGATTTCCAATAAGCATGTTAATGGCGAAGGACAGATACACACTTTTCCTGGACAGTGTGAGCCTGACGTTTTGATATCCATGGCAGACTTTGCGCGATCGCAGTGGGTCAAGGTGACGACCCTCGCTGATGATCGGGCACTGTTTCTAGGGCCATGCTCCAGGGCTGTTTGCGTGCCTCAGGGTGACTCACCGGGCACTCGCGTGTGGTTCTTGGATGACTACAAGGACTTTCACCTTTGGAATGAGAGGCGTAGCAGCTTGAGTTCTGACACCAGCAGCGTGGCAAGCCCCAAACCTTTCTCGCCTCTGCCAATGATCTCGTGGAGGGGCTACCTGGAAAATGCAGGTGCTGCATGGATCTTCCCTGCAAACTGATGCTGTTGGTTGGACCGTTGTTACAATCAAAGATGTTAAACGCACCATCTGTTTCTCTGAACGTAGTACGGTGGCCTTCTGGCATTCGCGATGCTGACTTACTTTTGGATGATTATGTTGTGCTTAGCTTTGTGGACTTGTGATGGGAACCTTGTGGTAGAATTCTGTTACTTGCCAGTAACCTATTCTGTTAAGCATTTAGATGGGAAGTTGCAATGGTGCCGTTTGATCTCTGAATGCTGTTATCTATCTTCAATCTTTTGTCGTGGAGTTAAACTTTGATTGGTTTGTGGGTTTCTTGCTGTGCTGTGGGGCGATTGCCGTTGTCATCACATGTTTCCGGGACGATTGCTGTTCTCATGAAATGTTTCCAAGGAACAAGTTATAATTGTGCAATTGGCCGGTTGGCCATCTCTCAGTTCACTTGTGTGACTGAATGAGACTGCCATATGCATCCGTTAGTTTCATTATACCTGTAGTCTTGTACTGTATCCGTTAGTTGTGTCTATTTATGTCCTCATCTATCACATGATTGATGGTGCCATGGTGGTGACTGGATAAAAGCTGGAATGGCAAAATGGTAGGAGTAGGGATGAAAACGGTACGGATATTTTCCGACTGTATTCGAAACCGAATCCATTTAGAGGGGTTGAGATCTGTCCGTATCCGAGTCCGGATATCCAACATCCGATACCGTATCCGTATCCGAATACTCAAATCGCATATTTATGATGTCGATATCCAATCGTATCCTATCCGACATAGTTGACACTATCCGTATTCGAATCCGAATCCGGACAGAAATATAAAAACAAATGTAATATCGGTGATATCCGTCCGTCGGTACGGTGATAGTATCAGAATCTGCATATGAATTATCAAAGACACGTCGCAGATTAACATAGTCGCAATACATGGCATACCATTGTTATTAGGTCTTACATTACATACAATGACCTGACAAGAAGATGAAAGTCCAGACGCAAGCATTATATTACTAGTACTGTATGACACAGATATCTCGCTAATACATCCCGTGCTCTGGATAATAAGCTCGGTCAGTCGGTTGAACCATGCTTAACCGTTATTTAACGGGAGACAAGAAACACACGCAAAAAAAAAAAAAAAAAAAATATATATATATATATATATATATATTCATTTTAATGGGCCGGGCCGGGCTGGGTCCTCCATCAATTGGCGACAACTCTGAGCTTCATCCCGGCGGCGCAGTGGCCGGGGACGCCGCAGATGAAGTAGTTCGCGCCTTTCTTGAGGTTAAACCTGGCGGTGCCGGACGTCGTCGCCGCCGCGTCCGCCGCGCTGCGCACTTTGCAGCTCCGGTACTCTGACGCGCTCACGGCTACCGCGTTGTGCACGCCGGCCTGGTAGTTGAAAACTGCTTGCATGCACACAAGGATGATTAATTACGTTACTTCGTTTCAAAAAATTAATTACGTTACTAATTAACTCTCGTGACTAATGATATGTGCCGAGATTTGTATCCATGAAAAAGTAGTTTGACAGTATTAAAATTTGATTTTTTAATCTTGATAACTATGTATTCATATAAAATTTGATTTGTATGTTGAAAGAGGAGTGTTTTTTTTGCCTGAAAATCCTATTATTTTTGTTCAATAATAAGTAACGATTTGCATCATTGTGCAGATAAATATGTATAGATAGAGACAGAGTAGTACCAAGCGTGTCACCAGCTGCGAAAGTCTTTCCACCGGACCAGCTGTCGTATGACACGGAGAAGCCCCAGCCCTTGGAATCTCCAACAACATGGGTTTCAGCAGACACGAGCGCTGAACAAACAAGAAGAGTGAAACCAAGAGCCACAAGGACAGCACTGCCTCTTCCCATTGCTTAATTAGGTGATTAGGACCTTAAACACTTGTTGCAACTACAGGTAGAGAAGTGTTCTAGCTATCTAGTTTGGTTTGCTGTCCTTCCCAAGCTTAGCACTATCCCTATTTATACAGGTTTCTTGCAAGCTGTTACATCTACTTTTTGTTTTTTTTAAATAGTGACTACGTACTCTCCCTCCAATTGAAATTATTTATCACATTTCACTTTGTATGGGCCTGTCTCCTTAAATCTTTTTTGTTGTAGTGCCACTAATCTCTTGTCCTTCAAATTTATTAGATTTAGCAAATATTTTTTATAGAAATCAACAAATAAGACTTTCATATTTCCAAACTAAACAATTTAAATTTATTTCATTGATATTTGAAGCTTTTAAGGTCTGACGCATCTTGAACTAAACGACATTTCTTAATGACCGGGCAGAGTATATAGTGCGAATGTACACACTTACCACTTTTCAGTTGCTTAACTAGTAGATTGCATGTTAAATATCATGTTCGCACTAAGCTTGTGGTGGTGTATGAGTAAGGTAGCATGAACAGACTTCCCTTTTGTTTATAAAAAGCTTAATACACTATATCATCTTGTTGTTTAATTCCCCAATTGCACTTACTTTAGTCCTAGAACAATATTCTGTCACGTTTTCCCAGTCTCCCCACTGAAACTTTATGTATAAGTATTTAATTCAACAAATTTTATATGCCGGCGCGGCAATACACAAAGTTTACTAAGAAAGGACATAGTAGTCTACCGTTTTGCACCAAGGACGCTTCACCTATGAATATTATCGGCACTCCACAGCCTGTTCATACTCAGTTGTGCTCTAGTTAGGTACATAGGTATAATGCTTTATTATTGGAGTGCATGCTTTATATATCGATACCACACTCTACCAGTATATACTAATCGGTGAGGAATGATGACACTATATAGTCGCTTACAATGGTACATAAGGATAGACACAGACCAAACCATATATAAACACAGCCTGTTCGGCAGGCTGGGCTTGCTCGTATACGATCGTAAATTTTCAGCTGGAACAATATTTTTCTCTCACACCAAACAGCCAAATCAGCCAGCAGTAAATAATCCACGATCGTTTATGGCCTGCCGAACAGGCTGAAGATACACGTTATCTAGCTCTAAAGTGCACTAGGGTTGTGGCCCACGCAACTATATGGCCCTGTTTAGATGTAGTCGGATTCTCATCAATCCACATGTGTTGGAGTGGATGGGAGTGGAACTTAAACTATATTCCACCCCAATCAACCCAATATATGTGGATTGAGGTGAATCCGAGAACGTTCAAACAAGGCCTATGTTGGTATGGAATTTAATCTCCTTATTATGTTTTACTCTCATCATGTTTTGCGAAATCTGAAATTTAGTTGCATCATCAATATTTATTTTCCTTAGAAATAGTTGTGCTATACCATCAGGTTAGGTGGTTAGAGCATCTTCAATAATTTCTAAAAAAAACAATTGGTAAAATCAATGAGTTTTTTAAGTGGCTAAAATAGGTTGAAAGTATATTTGTTGGGTTCCTCCAACCATTTGCTTAATTAAGGCACAGCACTGCCTCTTCCCATTGCTTAATTAGGTGATTAAGACCTTAAAACTTGTTGCAACTACAGCCTGTTCATACTCAGTTGTGCTCTAGTTAGGTACATAGGTATAATGCTTTATTAGTGGAGTGCATGCTTTATATATCGATACCACACTATACCAGTATATACTAATCGGTGAGGAATGATGACACTATAGTCGCTTACAAAGGTACTGAAAGAGACCGTGACGCCTAAGAGGAGGGTGAATTAGACAACTTAAAACTCTAACTCTGACTAAGGCCTCTTTTTCTATCCTTAGCAAAACCTATGCAAAAAGATAAAATATCTAAATGTGCAACTACGGTTTTGCTAGTGTGTTACTATCTCTACCGTAAAAGGAGTTATGCAAACAATGTAAATGCGGAAGCTAAAGACTGAGGTAGAGATATGCAAACTCCCGTCGATGACCCCGGTATTTTTACCGACGTATCGAGAAGCACGCAAGCTTCCCCCTAGTCCTCGTTGGAACCCCTTGCAAGGAATCCCTCGCAAGGGCCAGGCTCCCGGTCGGGTAACTTCGTGGATAGCTCTGGGCCTTCCCCACGCGCAAGTGGGTCTCCGGTGTGCCTTCCGGCAAGCCTCTCCCGGACCGCTCTCCGCCGTCTTCATTAGTAAGCTTACGGTCGAAACGCCACGGGCCTTGTTCCCTCCGGTACACGGTGGCGCCCACACCACAAACACGGTGGCGGGCACACTTCACCTTGCGGCGAGTGTGATTTCTTTAATCTAGAAGACTCTGTGCCTCCTAAAGTTGAAGAAGTTTATCTCCCTTTCTCGTGGTCAGACTCTAAGTGGGAACACTTGGTTCACTGCGAAGAAATTTTTGATTTTGAATTTGAACTCCTTACATCCTTCTGGCAATTCTTACTTGGGTAAGCCCGTGCTCGGCTACGGTCCACAATTGCTCAGCGACTCATTAGGGTGGTCGGACTATGAGTCTGACTGCTCGGCTTTGTTTACGTCTGCTCGGACAAGCCCAAGACGGCGTTGCACAGCGGATACAAGGCGCTCGGGGACTAGCTGTGGGGGGTATGACCCCGGATACCCATGACAGACTACATGGGTTGTGCTTCCAGGGGCGGTCCAGCCCACAAGACGAAGACTTACGGTGCACGGTACTACTCTGCGTGTACTGCAAGACATCAAGGGCGATATCCTAAAGAAGCTACGAGATCTGTTAGGATATGTTCGATCCTATGATTCCTGTAATCTGTTATTACTTATCGGTTATCCCATGATTCCTGTAACCGACTTGTAACTCTACCCCAGCTATATAAGGTGGGTAGGGGACCCCTCAAAACACACGCAATATCATACGATAGCCAATACAAACCAACAGACCACAGGAGTAGGGTATTATGTCATGTTGACGGCCTGGACCTATCTAACTCTAGTGTCTCTGTTGCCTTCTTGTTCTGGATTACGCGTATATCTGCCAATCAATCTATCTTCGTGGGATACCCTTAGGAGGACTGCCGATAATATTCTATCGACAGTATGTTTCCTTAGCTCCACTCTTCTCAAATAGCCTATTGGGGGGTCTATTTATAAGCCCCACCGAGAAAGTAGCCGTTGGGGGAGAAACCCAGCATTCTGCTACTGACCGAACGCTGCTATCGTCCTGATCGGATGCATCCGGTCGTCCCGACCGTTGGAGCGCGCGCGTTGATCGGACGCACTGCAGAGTCTGGTCACTGTTGATCGGACATGTCCGGTCGTGTTGGCGCCGCTCTGGAACCTCTTTGGACTCGATCGGGCACTGCAGTTCAAGCGTCCGGTCGATCATCCGCCAGCGTCCGGTCAGTGCTGAATGTGTTGCTGAGATGATGAACAGTGCCATCGTCGCGTCCAGTCACTTTTAGTCCTCAGCGTCCAGTCGCTGCTACTAACGCTGCTGTTGTCGAGCATCTTGATCGGACGTGTCCGGTCTCTATAAGGGCCGCGTTCGGTCATCTCTTTGAAGCTCGTTTCTTCACGATTTTGTGTCCGGCTTGGTTCCTATCTTCATGCTTGGACTTTGCTTGATATCTTGGGTCTTCTCTTATGCTTCTAGGGTCTTGTTTAAGGTGTTGATCATTAGATCATCATGTTGCCTTCGTCCAAGTCACGTCTTGCACCCTATTAAACTACAAAACAATCACTTGCAAATTTATTAGTCCAATTTGGTTGTGTTGGTCATCAAACACAAAAATCTAAAGTAAATAGGCATAGGGTCCATTTTCCTTACAATTTCCCCCTTTTTGGTGATTGATGACAACATGACCAAAACAAGCAAATAATAAAATTTTTAGAATTTAAAACCTATTTACTTGGTAGGATGCAATACAAAGGGTAAGGTTATATGATGCTAAAAGATACCATATGTAAACATCTTTAGAAACTTATCTTGCCCTTGCAAATGTCCCCATGTAGCATTATGGATTTAAGCCTCCCTCTATCTCCATAATCCACTATCCTCCCTTTCTCGTACCATTACCACTTGTAAATTATTATGACCGGGTTTGTTTTTGGTTCTACAAATTCTCCCCCTTTGGAATCAAACACCAAAAAGGAAGACATTAGTAGCACAAGGGAGGGTCAGACTTTGTGATCCTTTGTATGTGGAGTGGAATAGGTCACAAAATTCAACTCTCACAATACATAGACTAAGCTCCCCCTAAATATATGCATACATATGATGGAGAATGTAGTTTATGCATAATTGGCAAATTAATGCTCAAGGGAGTTTAATCTATATAATGCATGGAGAAAGCATATAAATACCAAAGTGAAATCAACATGATGATATCAGTTTAGAAATACCACATGTGGAAACCAATTTGATTTATACCACTTGCAATCGGTGGTGGATATTTGAAGTATGAAGCTTAACTCTGGGGACTCTATTTTCCTTGCAATGAGACTACTACACACATGATAAGCTTGAAAATGTGTTAGTCTCAAAGCATCCAACTTGTAGAGTAACCTCCTCCTAAATTTGTGCACACAAGTATGAAATACTGGTAGGAGACATGCACATTGATTTTAGAATAAAAAATACCACTTGAAAGATGACATCACATGAATGTGAGAATCATTTTTGAAGGTGATATTCAGGAGAAATTATCTACAATTTGGACTTTGGCACATATTAGATGAACAATTATAAAACAAGCTATGTGCCGTGGGCCTAAACAATTTAAACCATGTAGGTTTTCTCCAAGGGTTAAGAGTGAAACCGACCAATCCTACCATACAATTTACCTAGTGTATGCATGACAAAAGATTTAAGCATGCAAATGCAAACCTAGGCATGAAAAGGAACTAGATGCTAATTGAGATTGCAAGAAATTAAATCTAGTTACCTAACATGGGAAGGGGAATTTGGGTCCATAGTATTCACTAACCCACTTGACAATTGACATGATCCAATGTGATGCACCCCATGTAATGCACCCATACTTTTGCCACGTCTCTAAATTTTCCGAAGTCCATCGGACTTCTCACTTCTCTTTCGGGATCCAAACCTTCTTGGTGCTCTTCATATTGGAAATGATCTCCTTTGGCACCCAAATGCATTTGGTCCCATTGTTGGCTTGCTTGTTCACCTTGATGGCCACCACCTTGTCATTTTTCTTCTTCTTCAAGAGATAAGGTGTGGAGGCCTTTTTGTCCACCTTTTTGGTGTAGGTGTTGGAGAGCTTGCTTGTTTCCTTTTTGTTTTTCTCTTTCTGTTTAGTTCCTCCCCCATTTTTCACCTTGCACTCATAGGACTTGCGGCCTTCCTTGTGGCATACATAGCAAACCATGGTTTGTCCTTCATCAAGCTTCTTCACTCCCTTGACGGTGTTATCTTGATGAAGTTGGGCTTGCTCCATCTTGCCTTTCACTTGAGTCAAGTCCTTGGTGAGGCGAGCCACTTTTTGCTTGAGTTGCTCATTCTCCATTGCAACCTCTTGTGTGCATGTATCTACAACAACTTTCTCAAAACAAACTTGGTTGCACAAGAGTGAGTCTAAACATAAATCATTGCAAGAAGTAGAAGCATCCCTTTTAGGCTTGTCAAAGATAGAACTTTTCTTTTTAGGTGCCTTGGTGAGGGTTGTACCGACGTCTTCAATATTAGCAACTTTATTAGTTAGCTCATCACAATGTTTGCACATGGTTTCCATTTTAGCAAGCAAACTTTTATAAGCATCTTGTGAGCTAGCTAACTTTTTCTTTAATTTTTCATTTTTCTTCACAAGTTGCTCATCATTGATTGTGCAATTATTTGTGTTTGCACTAGTCTCAAGTTGCTCAACTTTAGTACATAGCTCCATATTAAGATTGGCAAAGGTTTCATATTGTTCAAGTAAAGTAGCATAAGCTTGTTGTGAGCTATCTAGTTTTTCTTTTAGTTTTTCAAGCTTCTTTTGTTGACTGGTAAGCGATGGGAAGCGCCACCGCCTTCATCGCTGCCTCTACACCATGCCCGATGACCACACCACCACCGGACGTCACTGCCTCCCCTTCGCCGACACCCTCAGTCACCGACACTGCCATGGACTCCTCCTCTTCCTCCTAGCCCGACGGTTAGCTACATCTACTCCTCTCTCTCTGTGTCCCTCTCCTGAGTCATGTTCTAGGTCTATTTGAACCAAACAGAGATGAATCAACCCGCTAATCTACACCTAGATGATCCTAAGGACTTAACAATGGTATCGGAGCCATGATCTAGTGTGTAGATCGAGTCTGGGGTAGAAAAATGAAAAGACAGAGAAGAGAGGGTCCAATCCGAATCAAAACCTAGTCGGGGAAGAAGAATACAAACCCTAACCCACGTAGATCAATTTAGGGAAGAAGAACAGTAGCAGAGGGTTCGTGTCGAACCCTAACCCTAACTCGATTCGGATCTAATCCTAACCCTAACCCTAGAAGAGAGGACGGAGAGAGAGGTACCTACCTGGGTTTTCTCTCACCGCCATCGCCACCACCGTCGTGCGGGAAGAGAACCCCGCCACTGCATGGGATCTCCCCGAGCCACCGGCTTGCCGGTGTTTCCGCCGTGCCACGTGCACGCTTAGGGCACCACCACAAGGCCGCTCGATGGCGGCGCGCTCACCCTCGGGTGAACGCGTGCGCCGGTGAGGGGGCATGCGGTGGCGCCATCTTCCTCCGGCCACCGCTACGTTCTGCCACTCGGTTGCACTAAGAGAGAAGGGGAGGGAGAAGAGAATGGCTAGTGTTTTCGGGGGAGCGTCACCATCACGCGGTTTTGATGCACCAAAACGCGCGCACAACCGTTCGATTCAGATCGACGGCGTAGATCAACTAGGCCAGATTCAGCCCAGGCGAGCGCGAGCGGCAGTCCGCTTTCTCGGCCCAGGCCTAGGTTGCGGCCTGGGAGGGCACCGCGGGCTTGCGCGCAAGGCAGGCCGGGCTGGTTTACGACTCATGCCTAATGAACAGTACAACTTTGAGTGTTTTGCTTTTTTCTTTTTCCAGCAAATTTTGCATAATTTCTAGAAATTGATTAATGGCTCAAAGAAAATTAGTAAAGAGAATTTTCCTGTGGGTAAAATTGTCCAATTAAGTATGTGTTTCTGTTGCAATGATTAGTTAATCCTCTGATTAATTTTTGAACCAACAGGAAAATTTTAATTGGAGGAGTAGTCAATTTTGTTCTGGTATTGTTATTTTCTGACCAACGTTGATGATAACAATACCATAAGTTTATTTATAATTTTTTCATGCATTAATTCTATTTCTGCCCAACGGTGATATAGAATTAATGTAGAAGAATATTGTATTTATGATATTGCTATTTTTCTGACCAACGTTGATAATAGCAATATTATAATTTATTTAAGAGTTTTATGCATTAACTCTATTTCTGCCCAACGGTGATGTAGAGTTAATGTAGAAGAATATTGTATGTTTTAATTTTGACCAATGTTAAATTAAGGCATACAGTTATTATATTAAAGTTTTCTCACTTTCTCTGATTCTGTTTTCAGGCTACAACCCAATGACGTTTATCTCGTCCATTTCGCCTCTCAATGGTAGCAACTATGGCGTATGGCGTGAGAAGCTTGAGATGGTACTTGCGCTATCTGACAATGACCTAGCACTCACCACACCCGGTCCCATTGTTCCTGAGGACCCGGTGAGGGAAGAAAATGAGGCTGATGCAGCTTTCGCTACTCGACAGCGTGAGCATGCTACAGTAAGAATGAAGTATGATCTTGATCATAAGAAGTGGGTTAGCTCAAACCGCAAGTGCTTGATAGTGATCAAGAGCTCCATTGAGGATCCCATAAGGGGGGCAATCCCAGAGTGTACCACCGCCACTGAGTATCTAAAGAAAGTAGAGAGTCAGTTTACTGGCTCTTCAAAGGCTTATGCAAGTACTCTTATTAAGAGGTTAGTCAATGAGAAATACGCTAGTGGCGGGATAAGAGAGCACATACTAAGAATGAGCAACATGACATCTAAGCTCAAGCCAATGGACATGGGGCTCAAGGATGAGTTCCTAGTTAACTTGATTTTTGCTTCTTTGCCAAAAGAGTATGAGATTTTTGTTGTAAATTACAACTTACAGCAAGAAAAGTGGGATATTGAGAAGCTCATTGCCATGTGTGTGCAAGAAGAGGAGAGGCTTAAGAGCTCACATGTTGACAGCGTCAACTGTGTGAAGCACAACATGAAGAAGAATTTTAACAATCAGAATGCTAAACCACAAGGGAAACCTCGGTGGGATAATAGCCCCTCTTCTAAGTCACAAGGAAAGGCCCCACAGATTGATCACCATCAGAAAGTTCAAGTGGACAAGGACACCTGCAAATGGTGCAAGAAGAAGGGACATTACCAGAAGGATTGTCTAGAGTTCCTGAAGCACCTGATGAGAAAAGGTGAGGACATTATTACATTCATAGATGAGTCTTTTTATTTGAGTTATGCAAAATCCACTTGGTGGATTGATTTAGGTGCAACTATTCATGTTGCAAATTCATTACAGTGATTCCATACGAGGAGGACCCTGTAAAGAGGAGAAAGATGAATTAAAGTAGCAAATGGAGTCGAAGCTGAAGTTGAAGCCATAGGAGAATTCCCATTAGAACTAAAGGATGGCTTTGTACTTAAGCTTACATATGTCCTTTATGTACCCTCTTTGCGTAGAAACTTGATAAGTGTTTCATGTCTAGACGATGATGGATTTGATTGCCATTTTGGTAATGGCAAATGTAAGATAATGTTTAATCACAAGTGTGTTGGTCTTGCCTTCCGACAAGATGAGCTTTATTTATTATCACTTTGTGAGAATGTGAATGATGTGAGCACTGAGAATGAGAACGCCTCCTCGTCTATGAATGCAAGAAATAAGCGAAAGAGAATTGATCGTGCACCTTCGAAATTATGGCACTGTCGTTTAGGTCATATTTTTAGGGGGAGAATTGAATGATTAATTAAGGGATCAATTCTTTAGCCATTAGAATTTTTAGATGTAGAACAATGCATTGATTGCATTAAAGGAAAGTATGTTAAGAAAATAAAGAAAGACACCAAACAAAGCGAAGGAATTTTGGAGATAATTCACATAGATATCTGTGGCCCGTTTCCTATGAAAAGCATGGATGCTTATGATTCTTTTATAACATTCACAAATGCCTTTTCTCATTATGGCTATATTTATCCAATTGAGGAAAGATCAGAAACATTGGATAAATTTAAGATATTTAAGGCTGAAGTGAAAAATCAGCACAACCTGAAGATTAAGATAGTAAGATCCGACCGTGGGGGGGGGGGGGGGAGTACTATGGTCGACATACCCCGTATGGTCAAGTTCCTGGACCTTTGAAAGCTCTAGTTTGGTTTTGGTGAATTGATGAAACGCTAAGTGCCAACCTAGTTTATCAAAGTGATTATGAGATAGGTAGCACTACTCCAAGTGGTGAAGCAAATGAAGATCATGACTTGATAATGGTGTTGCCGTGGTGACGATCAAGTGCTTGGACATGGAAAAGAAGTAAGAGAAATACAAAAAGCTCAAGGCAAAGGTGAAATTGATAGGAGCTTTTCGGTTTAGTGATTGAGACACTTTGAGAGTGTGATCACATTTAGGATTGATAGCCGTACTATTGAGAGGGGTGAAACTACTATCGAAATGCGGTTATCAAAATGCCACTAGATGCACTAACTCATTGCATATGCATTTAGGATCTAGTGGAGTGCTAACACCCTTGAAAACATTTGTGAAAATATGCTAACACATGTGCACAAGGTGATACACTTGGTGGTTGGCACATTTGAGCAAGGGTAAAGGAGATAGAGTTGAAAAAGAGTTAGTCGCGCTGGTCTTAGAGTGTCCGGACGCATCCGGCGTGGCTACCGAACGCGTCTGGTATTTTATCCAGACTTCGGGTAGTCAGACAGGAGTGACTGTACATGTCCGGTGTGGTTACCGGACGTGTCTAATATTTGGACCCGAGGTGAGCGACTAAGTGAAAGTGACCGAACTCTGGCTCAGTGGAGTGACCAGACGCTGATGAGTTACTATTCAACGTCTGGTCAAAGTGATATAGCCCGATTTAGGTTTTGTAGGGAGCGACCGAACGCGTCCAGTCGCCAGTGTGAACCAGCAAGTCTTGGGTTTCAGTGCTATATTTGATCGGATGCTGGGAGCGTCCGGTCCGGTGTGACCGAACGCGTCCGGTTGGCCCAGAGCGGCTCTAGGAGCTCTCTGGACTCGACCGAACGCTGCATCTCCTATGTCCGATCCGGTGTGACTGGATGCGTCCGGTCGGCCCAGAGCGGCACTGGGAGCTCTCTGGACTTGACCGGACGCTGCGTTGCCCACGTCCGGTCGTTTTCTAATAGCGCGTCCAATCACATAGTATTACTATGTGTGGCTAAACAATTTGAAAGGGACACGTGGTGGTCAGGCTATGACTGGACGCTACGACCGGATGCGTCCGGTCACCACACCGGACACGTTCGATGCACACGTCCTGAGCATCCGGTCATCCCGCAGTCAGTCCAATAATTAAGCCAACGGCTCTATTGTTTGGGGGTGTCTATAAATACCATTTGGCCAGCTCTAGCTCACTCTCTTGGCTATTTTCATTGACATAGCAACCTTGTGTGCTTAGCCAAAGCCCTCCCACTCATCTCCATCATTGATTCATCATCTTTGTGAGATTGGGAGTGAATCCATGTGCATTGCTTGAGTGTTTACATCTAGAGGCACTTGGTGTTTGTGTTTCACTGTGAGATTCGCTTGTTACTCTTAGTGGTTGCCGCCACCTAGATGGCTTGGAGCAGTGAGGATCATCGAGCGGAGGTTGGTGATTGTCTTCGGCTCCGATCATGGTGATTGTGAGGGGTTCTTGACCTTTCCCCGGCAGAGAGCCAAAAGGTACTCTAATAAATTGCTCGTGGCTTGTGTGATCCTCATCTTGTGTTGGTTGTGCAACACCCTATTGAGGGTTTGGCGTGTGATGCCAATTAGCGTGTGAACCTCCAAGTGAGTGAATCACCACAACGCGGACTAGCTTGCCGGCAAGCAAGTGAACTTCGGAAGAAAAATCATTGTGTTTCAATTGTCTCCTTGGTATTCATTGGTATTCACTCATTTGTCACTTGCCACGACGGTATAACTCTCTACCATTCTCTTGTATTTCATTATACATTCACTTGGATAGTGCTAGTGATAGTTAAGACTAGATAGTGTATCATTTAATTCTATCACTCTCACTAGGTTGATCATCTAGGTGTATATTAGTGACATAGCTTTGTTGTGATATACTAGTGATCATAGAAAATAGAATTGGGTAGGTGGCTTGCAACCCCAAGTATAGAGCTAGCGCAAAATTCGCTTCGCCATCTTATTGACTAATCATTTGTCTTAGTGTTGTTATAGAAATTTTTAATAGGCTATTCACCCTCCTCTAGCCATTAGGACCTTTCAACTTTTTGCAAGGTTTTTGCAGGAAAATGACATAGTTGCGTAGTACTCAACGCCGTGTGAGCCTCGACAGAATGGAGTAGCTGAAAGACGTAACCATACCTTAATGGATATGGTCAGAAGTATGATAAGCTACTCCACCTTACCGATAAGTTTGTGGATGGAGGCGTTCAAAACCGCCATTCATATTCTCAATCGAGTACCAAGCAAGTCGGTGCCCAAAACACTGTATGAGTTGTGGACAGGAAGAGAACCCTCACTCAACCATTTATGTGTGTGGGGCTATCCAGTTGTGGCTAAAGTATTTAACCCAAACATTGGAAGCTAGATTCCAAGACAGTTAGTTGTCATTTCATTGGCTATCCAGATAAGTCAAAAGGTTATCGCTTCTTTTGTCCTGACAGACATACAAAGTTTGTAGAAATAAGACATGCTGTGTTTTTGGAAGATGAGATGGTCAGGGGGAGCATGGTACCTCAAGAAATTAGCTTTGAGGAGAAGCGGGTATACGTGCCCACTCTGATGATTCGGGAGCCATTTTTCTCGCTACCTGTTGCTGCTGCACGAACAGTGCAGGACACTGTAGTGACAACACCTGTTGTTAGTTCTCCCACAACAAGAATAAATGAAGATGAGGAACCTGTTCTTCAGGATCCTATAGAACCTGTTGTTGCACATGAGGAAGAGCAACAACAGCCCCATATGGAACAAGTGCCAACTAATGAGGCCCCTAGAAGGTCTTAAAGAGCTAGAAAATCAGCTATTCCTGATGACTATGAAGTCTATGACTGTGAAGAATTTCAAATGGAGGGTGATCCCACTTCATTTGAAGAAGCCATGAGAAGCGCTCACTCATCGAAGTGGCTTGAAGCCATGGAAGATGAAATGAGATCTATGAGTAGCAACAAAGTCTGGGATTTAGAAGAAATTCCTAAAGGAGCCAAGATGGTAGACTATAAATGGGTCTACAAAATGAAATATGACTCCAAAGGGAATGTCGAAAGATATAAAGCCTGACTTATAGAAAAAGGCTTCACACAAAGAGAAGGAATAGACTATAATGAGACATTTTCTCCAGTCTCTTGTAAGGATTCTTTTAGAATCATAATGGCGTTAGTGGCACATTACGATTTAGAACTAGATAAGATGGATGTAAAGATGACCTTCCTTAATGGGGATCTGGATGAGAATGTGTATATGGCACAACCAAAAGGTTTGTTGTGGAAGGAAAAAGACGTATGGGATGCCGCCTGAAGAAATCCATTTATGGATTAAAACAAGCCTCTAGATAGTGGTATTTAAAGTTTGATGGAACAATAAGGAAGTTTGGGTTTAAAGAGAATGTGGAGGACAATTGCATTTATGCAAAGTTCAAGAATGGGAAATTCATTTTCCTAATCTTGTATGTGGATAACATCTTACTTGCTAGTAGTGATGTTAATCTACTATAGGAGATGAAGAAGTTCTTGTCCTCAAATTTTGATATGAAAGATCTCGGTGAAGCTTTGTTCGTTCTAGGAATAGAGATTCACCAAGATAGAAGAAAGGAGGTTTTAGGATTATCGCAGAAGGCATACTTAGAAAAGGTTCTAAAGAAATACAGTATGCATGCATGTAAACCTTCACCTGCTCCCATAGTCAAGGGCGATAGTTTTGGGGAATTCCAATGTCCTAGGAACCAATATGAGATCGATGGAATGAAATCGGTTCCATATGCTTTAGTTATCGGAAGCTTACAATATGCTCAAGTATGTACACACCCTGACTTAGCTTTTGTTACCAGGATACTTGGTAGATATCAGAGTAATCCAGGAATAGAATACTAGAGAATGGTAAAGAAAGTTTTGCGTTATGTGCAAGGCACAAAAGGCCTTATGCTAACGTACAGAAGATCTGATTCCCTACATATAGAGGGATATTCAGATTCAGATTTCACGGGAGATGTTAATCATAGAAAATCCATATTAGGCTATGTATTCACTATCGCAGGAGGAGCTATATCGTGGAAAAACTCAAAGCAAACCATCACTGCATCGTCTACGATGTATGCCGAGTTTGTAGCATGTTATGAGGCCATGGGGCAGGTGAACTGGTTAAAGAAATTTATACCCGGGTTGAAAGTGGTCGACGACATCCATGGACCACTCAAGTTATACTGCGACAATGAGCCAACAGTATGTTATGCTGACAACAATAAGTCAAGTGGTGCTGCCAAACACATTGACATAAAGTTTTATCAGAGGGCCACACCTCCGGCTGGGCCTTGCTGTCACCATACACTACCACACACATGTTAATGACATAGAGTGTGGTGAGCTCAGTAGCCTTTTTTACCAGGGACTGGTAGCGTCTCTTGTACGTTGCACGCCGAGTAGCATTGTTGGAGATCCACTGGAGATTCACTTTCTTGCGTGCCATAGCACTGACACCTAGTAATAACCTAGCTTGCAAGCTACTACAATTCTAAAACCGAAATGTAATGGATGCTTTGGCATTGAGGTGAAATGATGAGAGGGGTGGGGCTTGTATATATAGATCCAGGAGGGGCTTAGAGAAACTTATACTGGTGATAAATCGCCTTGTCATACCACAATATTATGGTTAGCATTTACTTACTACAAAAATATGGTGTACACATTTTGCTTCATAAATAATGCATAGACCCGAAGAAAAACATTTCATGCATACATCATGAGCATTGTGTCATAGGTTAGACAGTAGTCACATTTTTGTTAATTACAATGGGGATAAGTTGCCAAATCATACCATGATATTATGGCTAGGGTTAATTGTTACATAAATATAGTAATGATTCTTGAGTAGATAGCTAATCATAGTTTTACTTATTAAATGCATCGATCACAAGGAAAACATTCCATGCATACATCATGAGCATTGCGTGATAGGCTAGACGTTGGTCAAATATTGGTTAATTGCTTCCATAGAACCATAAGGAATAACCTAATATAGAATTTAATCATGACATTGTAGAAGGTTGAGCATTACGTGATAGGCTAGCCATTGGTCAAATATTTGTTAATTACTGCCATAGAACCACAAGGAATAACCTAATATAATTTAATACACTAGTAGAGAAACGACTTTTCATCCACTTCAAAATTTGGCTTTAGTCCCGGTATTTTTCGCGCCCGGGACTAGAGAAACCTTTAGTCCCGGTTGGTAGCTCCAACCGAGACTAAAGGTCCCTGCCCAACGGCAGGCTTTTGCTGCAGGGGACCTTTAGTCCCGGTTGGAGCTACCAACCAGGACTAAAAGTTAAATTTTACTCCTAGTTGGTCCCTCCAACCAGGAGTAAAAGTCTACTCCCGGCTGGAGGCTCCATCTAGGACTAGAAATCCACCTTTAGTCCCGGTTGGAAGGCCACCAACGCCTTCATCTCATCCTCTCTTCGCAGCCGCCAACAACGCCCTCATCTCCCCACTCCAGCAGTGCCCTCAGCTCTCTCTCTTCCTCCCCACGCTATCCACTCTCTTCTCCCCCACGCTGGCTCCCTCCCTTGGTGGTGCACCCCTCCCCTCCCTTGGCGGCGCTCCCCTCCCCTCCCCTGGTGGCTCACCCCTTCTCTCTATCTCTCTCCCACTCCTCCTGGCAGCACATGGTGGTGGCACCCCTCCTCGGTGGCGGATGGCAGCCCCCACATCCTTGGTGGCGGCGAATCTACCCCTCTACTCCTCAGTAGCGGCGAATCCCGCCTTCTCCTCCTCAATGGCGGCGGATCCTGCCTTCTCCTCCTTGGTGGCGGTGGATCTGGCCTTGTCCTCCTCGGTGGCGGCGGCTCCGGCCTTCTCCTCCTCAGTGGCGGTGGATCCGGCCCCCTCCTCCTTGGCGGCGGTAGATCCGGCCCCCTCCTCTTTCCCAACGGCGCTGGGGAGGCGGCTGGAGCTAGGGCGGCGGATCGACGGCGGCGGTGCGAGGCCCAGATCCGTGCAGACCAGATCCAGGCCCGTGTGGGTTTTTTCTTTTTTTTGTTTATTTTAATCGATTTACAGAGGAGGGCAAAGCAACTGCCTCCATTAATCACACTAGTAGAGAAACGACTTTTGATCCACTTTGAAATTTATCTTTAGTTTGTACAAAATATTCGAACATTATAAGCGTGTAGAATACGTATATTATTAGCAGCGTAGAATGCGTATTCGAAAACCTATTTGAAAACCAAAACGAATCATTAATTGAAAATAGAAACAAAAAAAAAAGAAAACCTTTAGTCCCGGTTGGTACCAACCGGGACTAAAGGGCCGGCCCACGTGGCCAGGCCGGGAGGCCTCTTTAGCCTCGGTTGGTATTACCATTCGGGACTAAAGGTGGACCTTTAGTCCCAGGCGAGAAACCGGGACTAAAGGAGGGGCCTTTTAGTCCTGGATTCGTGCTCTCGGTTGGGAAACCGGGACTGAAGGGGTTTCCCAACCGGGAGTACAGCTTGTTTCTGTACTAGTGATACTGACATTGTAGAAGGCTCGTTCATTGTAGGATGAATCCTGTGACTTCAAAACAAGTATAGGACAGTATGGGATGCGTTAATTTGATCACAGGACTAGATTCATGTTTCAAAACACGATCACATGACTCGATATGTGTGTTTCATAACTCTACAGTACATTTGTGTTTCGAGCTCAAGGAGGAAAGTAGTTGAAGATATATCTTTTGAATTTGTTAGTAGTGACTGTTTGTTATATATCAACGTGACATGCCATAAAAATTAGACTAAAAGATTACCCGACCCACTAATTGTAGACGTCCATTATGGCTGGCGGTGATTGCATTGTGCAACCTATGTGAAAGGTGTGTGGAAATTTTAGTCTAAATCAAATTTCCTCAGTGCTTAGCGAAGGAACCATGGTAGCCTAGCTTTTAGCAGCAGTTTTTGTCGAATGTTTCATAGGTGAAAGCATTTTAGTGGGACGAATTACCATTGGACGACCCACCTATGATGTTTATTATGGCTACGGCCAAAGGAGACTAATGCAACATGCAAGGGAGCTCTAATGTTTATTTTCAATCAACCATACATATTAGTTAGGTAAAGTGGCATGTCTCAGTTGTTTGGATTCGAGGTTTGTTATTATGTTTACAACCAAGATTCTAAATGGCTGGTATTGGTGTCAACTATGCTAACGTACCTATACCATATGCACACGATGGCTGTATAGTACTTTAAATATTGAATCCATAGGGAACAAAGGAGAAGGTTAGAACTAATTAAACATATGCATAGCATCCCCTCAGATAACAGGTAAGGAAAGGACCAGCACATGGTGGAGATCGCCTACTTGAGAGTTGATCACAAAGGTTGAATGGTTGATCCGTGTTATGCGGCTCCTATCACGTGTTGGGTAATGCTTGGCTCTATCAAGTCTAGGAATTGTAGGAAAGGTCCTATTGTATGCTGAGATCATTACATAATCTATTGCGCAACACGGGTAGGAAAAACGCTACTGATTTCTTGTGCTATACTAACATTCATATCTAAAACAGCTTCCCCCTCTATGGTGGCACCTGGCTTTCACGTCCACTTTATCGCTCACCGCCCCAAATAACATACTACTCCGCAGAAAATGGCTAAGCCAACTTCCTCACTCTAGAGTTTGGCAACGTTTGTCTAGGTTGGTTTTCATGATAGTGGCTCTGAAAGTCCCTAGCTTGTTTTTGGTAATTGAGACAACTAGTGGACTAATGCTTTCTTTGGAGACGATTAATTTAGGGTTCACAAGATGACATTGAGCAAGCTGGTGGTGACCATGATGGAGATGATGTTGTCCACAAGTGCAAGTGCTCAACATTGCGGTGTTTGGAGATGAAGATGATGGATGGATGAGAAGGATGAGCGAAAGCCCAAAGGCAAAGGCATAACCTAGTAGGGTTTTGCTTTTACCGACCAAAGGTGTGTAGAGAAGTGAATGGCTGGGTTTTATGAGATATAGCTAAACTATTAAGAGAGGAATTATTAAGCTAATATGGTTGTGTAAGTGTCACTAGGTGAGGACTAACATTACATGTGTTAAATCTAGTGACAGGTGAGGAAGCAAACGTTTTGAAAATTCTAACTCAGTGATAAAGGTGTTGCCATTCTTTGTGTGAATCCATTTGGAGTTAGCCATTTGAAAAAGGTTTGAGAAAGGGGCTTGGTGAGGTGTTTTTCCACCCACTAGATAAGTCTGGTGCTTCCTGGGGTAGTGGCATTGGAGCTTAGGCTGCCCTAGACTGCTCTAGTGTGACCATCTATTTCAATGTGCGAGGCATCATCGAAAAACTCCGGTGCTCCTAGGGTTCGTGGCACTAGAGCTTAAGGTCATAGTGAAAGTCTATGAAATTAACAAGTATTAGACTATTCTGTCGGTGCCCATCAGAGTGAGTGCATCAGAGAAATGCTCTGTGACATGTGGCAATGATGACGGTGTTGGCACATAGGATATTTCGAAGGGGGTCACTAGAAGGTCTAGTGAGTCCACCAAAAGGTTCTGATGCCCCCAAAATAGTAGTGCATAGATATTTTTAACCAACGGATTTCTCCGATGATTGGCACGAAAAGCTCTAGAGGAGGATTATTTGTAAGGGGTTCTTGTACTGCTTGTCCTCATTGGAGAAGGTGAAGATCAACTCTAGTGGATACTAGGGCTTGTGGAGTGCATCGTGATAGGTCGGCTCAAAGGTGAGCGCACACATTGGAACCTACCTTGAGGGGTAGTTGAGCTTGTGGAGGAGTGACGATCCATGAAATCACCTAAAGGGGAAGTAGGTGGCCGGCAAGCCATGAAACCTTGGGGGGAAAATCTTGTGTCATCTTGTTCCCTTTGGTTTGCGCCTTTCTTTGCTTGTTCTTTACTGGTGCTATTTAATTTCTTATGTAGTTGCTTCTGTAGTGTTATCTAGTTGCTTATGTTGTTAATCACTAGAATTGTGTAGGGTTGCATGAGCTTAGCCTTAGCTTGTTCTAGTCACCTTTCTAGTTAGCTTTTTCTACTAGACTCATGTTGGGCTAGCTCTTTCTTTGCCTTTGCTAGACTAGGTGCAAGTAGTGCTTATTAGGGCTCACCTTTGTTACTAATACTTGTGCCTAGTTGTGTTGTGCCTTGAAGGATTTCTAATAGGCTATTCACTCTCCCTCTAGACATGAACCATTCATGTTAGGCTCGCGATGGTCATCAGTGTAGTGACTACTCACTGCTTCCTAAACAATTTAAGCCACTAGGACCACAGAGAAGAGCAACAAAATATGATCACTTGGGGGCATGCTTGTTTCCTTTACTAGAGGAGGCAAGCTAGGCAAGGCAAGAAATAAGCTTGTGTTTAGTAGTTTCACCACATGAGTAAGGTTGCCCAATAGATGTGCTTTACCTAGCTTGCCACATGGCTAGCACATAGTAGCACAAGTCATTGGCTTTGGTACCTCGGCCCTCATGTTGCTATAATTTTGTATACTGTCTAGCAACTCATCAGCACCATATTGCACTTTTACTATATTACATGCACTGCCTCTTCGCGTTGTGTGCTCGTCCTTGATCAACAAGAAGAGACAAGTTGGCTCACCTGACTCGGCAAACATTTTCTTTCCCTACCAAGTAGGTTGCAAAGCAAGCTTTCATTTTATGCTACTTATTTTTTTTACCACCAGCGAATAATTCATGTATCATGTGCAATTGATCAAATGGGTAGCACACGAGACATGAGGATGCATGCTAGTTCATAAGGGATGCCCTGTAACTAGCATATGATGGTGCAATTGTATTGCCCCTACGCCGAATGTTGGGTTCTATGTCGAGTAGGGTCGGTGAGGTAAGGTGTGTTTTTGTGATCATCAGGAGCTCTCTTCCTTCCTTACATAGTACGGGGGTAGGGTTATAAGCAGATCACCCTTGATAATTAGCGCTTTTGTTTCCAAACTAATCACAATCCTATCTGATTGATTGGGTTTCAAAAGTGTTTAAGAATGCAGTTTGAACACTACTAGAAAACAGACCTTTCATCCCGCCTCTATTTTTGCCTTTAGTCCCGGTATTTTTGTGTTCGGGACTAAAGGGACTATTAGTCCCGGTTGTATCCTCAAACAAGGATACAAAGTTCCTGCCCCAAGTGTGCGGCGACGGTAGGCAACAATTAGTCCCGGTTATAGCCCAGAGCCGGGACTAAAGGTTATCCTTTAGTCCCGGCTGGACCCTCCAACCGGGAATAAATCTTTACTCCCGGCTTGAGGATCTAGCCGGGACTAAAGGATGACCTTTAGTCCTGGCTCTGGGCTATAACCGGGATAAAATCTTTCTTGATAAAATAATATAGTCGCGCTGGACAAAAAATGGGGCAACCAGGCATTGAACCTACGACCTCATAGCCAAGGTCCAAACCACAGCGCACTAGCTAGCCATCTGAACTAAGTCACTTTCTCGACAAGAAAGCACCCAAACATTTATTTAATAAGAGAAAAGACCCTTTAATTGATTATATTCTTTTATTAACTATACTTTGAATTTTCTGGTCCATGTGCTTTCTAGTGCCTGATTGATCTCATAATTTTTATCAGGGTTTCAAATGCCCAGTGTGAAGCCACAAGTTTGAGATTTTTCTGAATTGGTTTGGTAATTTTTTCACTTTAATTGAATTTCCACGCGACTTCACCGATTAATTATACGTTGAACTGAGTCCACCCATGAAAAGATCTAGAATGGTGCCAAACTTTGCCAAATGGTCTCTTGTGCCCTAGGAGACAAATATTTGTGGAGGTTGATGCAAAATTATATTGTTTTGAATATGTAATTCGCCGTATTTCGTCTCACGCGGCATAAAGAAAAATGTAATAATAAAAATAATTATCAGAAAAACCTAAGATCTTGTGTGGAGCCATATTTTGGGTGTAAATGACTGCCAAAAAAATTTTAAGCCATTTCGACATAGGCGGAGTCGACGTGCTTCATAGAGGTATATAGAACCTTTCGTCGAACCCTATCTATACACCTAGGTTCTCTGGGATTCTGAGGTCCATGTGCTTTTCTAGTGCTGGATTAGGATGAAACTTTTTCTCAAGACTTCAAATGCCTTATGTGTAGCCACCACCAAGTTTGAGATTTTTCTGAGGTGGTTTGGTACTTTTTTCAATTTAATTGAATTTTCGCGCGAATTCACCGATTAATTATACATTGAACTGGGTCCACCCCCTAAATGATCCAGAATGGTGCCAAACTTTGCCAAATGGTCTATTGTGCCCTAGGACACAAATATTTGTGGAGGTTGATGCAAAATTATATTGTTTTCAATATGTAATTCACCGTATTTCGTCTCACGCGACACAAAGAAAAATGTAATAATAAAAATAATTATCAGAAAAATCTAAGATCGTGTGTGGGGCCATATTTTGGGTGTAAATGACTGCCAAAAACATTTCAAGCCATTTTGACATAGGCAGAGTTGACGTGCTTCACAGAGGTATATAGAACCTTTCGTCGAACCCTATCTATACACCTAGGTTCTCTGGGATTCTAATGTCCATATGCTTTCTAGTGCTAGATTGGGCTAAGACTTTTTCTCAAGACTACAAATGCCCTATGTGTAGCCACCACCAAGTTTGAGATTTTTCTAAGGTGGTTTGGTACTTTTTTTAATTTAATTGAATTTTCGCGCGAATTCACCGATTAATTATACATTGAACTGGGTCCACTCCCTAAATGATCCAGAATGGTGCCAAACTTTGCCAAATTGTCTATTGTGCCCTAGGAGACAAATATTTGTGGAGGTTGATGCAAAATTATATTGTTTTCAATATGTAATTCACCGTATTTCGTCTCACGCGGCACAAAGAAAAATGTAATAATAAAAATAATTATTAGAAAAATCTAAGATCTTGTGTGGGGCCATATTTTGGGTGTAAATGACTAGCAAAAAAATTTTCAAGCCATTTCGACATAGGCGGAGTCGACGTGCTTCACAGAGGTATATAGAACCTTTCGTCGAACCCTATCTATACATCTAGGTTCTCTGGGACTCTAAAGTCCATTTGCTTTCCAGTACCGGATTGGTCTCAAACTTTTTCTCAAGACTACAAATGCCATGTGTGTAGCCACCACCAAGTTTGAGATTTTTCTGAGGTGGTTTGGTACTTTTTTTAACTTTAATTGAATTTCCGCCCGAACTCATCGATTAATTATACAATGATTAATGAAGAACCTAAAGATTTACGTTACAATTACGTGAAAACTAATTTCCGGTCAAAAACCAATAAATTTAATAATTTCAATTAAAGTCTACATTTTTGCATTAACAACAATAGTGAGTATTAGTTGCATTATGTTCAACATTTATAATAAAAAACACAATAGTTTAGGTCACATTTTTTTTGTGCAGTAAATGAAAATAAAGTTTATTACTTTTTCTAAAAAAATTTATGCCTAGTATTGAATTTACTGCGCAAATAATAAGACTTAAACATTTAAATACAAAACATATATAAAATAAACTGATCTGCTTAAAAGTTGGCGGGAAATGAAAATGTAGCCCACCTTTAGTCCCGGCTCCTACCACCAGCCGGGACTAAAGGTGGGCTGCGTTTGGTGGCCCGCCAAAAAATCCTTTAGTCCCGGCTCCTTCCAACAGCCGGGACTAAAGGTCCCCCCTTTAGTCCCGGCTGGTGGCAGGAGCCGGGACTAAAGGAGCTTTAGTCCCGGGCGGTGGATGGAGCTGGGACTAAAGGTCCCTCTCCTATATACCGCCGCCTCCCTTCTCTCTTCCTCCTCATCGATCGTCTTCATCTTCAGCGCATCCCCAGAGCTCCACCACCGCCGATTCGCCTCCCCGGCCACCCCCGACGCCGCCTTCCTCACCGGAGGGCACCCCGAGGCTCGCCCACCTCGCCGGAGTAGCCCCGACACCGCGCCCCTCACCGAGGAGCCCCCGGCCGCCCTCGACGCCGCCTTCCTCACAGGAGGGCACCCCGACGCCCGCCCACCTCGTCGGAGTAGCCCCGACGTCGCACCCCTCAAGGAGGAGCCCCTGGCTACCCCCGACGCCGCGCGCGTGCCACGCCGCCGCCGATTTCGCTTTCCCGGGCCACCCCGGCCCGACGCCGTGCCTGCTTCCTTGCCGGAGGGCATCCCGACGCCCACCCACACCTCGCTAGAGTAGCCCCGGCGATGCCGCGCTCGGCCAGGAGCCCCCGTGCCTCGATCCAGCGCCGCTGTCCACCACCGCCCGTCGCCAACACTCCATTAATTCTAAACCGCCGGTATATATATATATATATATTATATTTATTATATTTATGAATTATATTGACAAAATGTGTATTAATGTATATATGTATGAAATTATATATGTATGAAATGTGTATATATATATCAATTAATGTATATAAGTATGAAATTATGTATGTATGAAATGTGTATATATATCAATTAATGTACATATGTATGAAATTAATGTGTATATATATATATATCAATTAATGTATACATGTATAATTTTTCCTTAGGAAAAAAATCAATTGTGTTATATTCTGATACCATGTGGCCTATACCCTAAACCCTAAACCACCCTAAACCCTAAACCCTAAACCACCCTAAACCACCCTAAACCCTCCTCGGCCACCGACGCTGGCCGACCGCCCCGCGCAGGCACCACCGCCCCGAAATGTGTATGAAATGTCTATGAAACCCTAATTGCATAATTATTGTTTTATAATTGTTTAGGCTCTCTATGGCCGACCCGAGAGACGATGATCTGGAGGCAGAAATGATGGATATTATCAACACCGGCACTGAACATTGTGCCGATGTTGATAATGACTAGCAGGAAGACGATGGGAGTCAATACTTGAATCTCGATCATATTGTTGAGGAAGTTGTTCATGAAGATAATTCCGGCGAGGTATATATTTCTCAATATCTAGCTCTCATTTATTTATTATGCATACATGTAGCCCACTGGATCGACCTTCATTTTATAATACTTTTTGTGTTTCTATGCGTACATAGTCGTCTGGATCGACGACGACGACAGGGAACACAAAGAATGTTCGAGGGGCCAAAAAGCCGTTGGAAGGCCGCTACATCATCTCAGAATTCAACATGGCTATAGGCGAACCACTAGGACAATATGCATAGAAATTCGTGTACCACTGTGGGTACCTTGTAAGGGACAAGCTCCCGATCAATGCCCATGAATGGAAAAAAAATAACAATGCTCCTCATATTAGTTATGTCTCTGATAAGGACAAGGAGCTGATTTGGCAAGATGTTCTTGCACATTTCATGCTCCAAACAGATGATTATCATGAAGACATCACCCACGAAAGGTTGACGGAGCGAGTTAGGCACTGGATAATGAAGAAGATGGCCACCCAATTCCAATCTTGGAAGAAGCAGCTGTACAAATCATACGTCAAGAAGAACAAGACTCCAAATTGGAACGATAAGGGCCCAATCGCGAAGACAAGGCCCTATTGGGAGGAATTTGAACAGTACAAGACATCAGAAGAGGGTGCGGAACGGGCGAGAAGGAACCAAGATAATTCCAGACAAAAGCAATACCACCATAACATTGGATCAGGTGGCTACGCGACTTCCGTTCCCAAGTGGCAAAAAATTGAAGCAGACCTTATTGCCAAGGGGGTCGTACCTGAATCAGCACCGTGGCTTGAATGCACAAAGCGTTGGTTTTTAGGTCATGGGGGAGGATTGGACCCAGTCACCGGGAAGCTCGTCCATGGCACAAAACTCAAAAGAGCAACAAAAAGGTTGATTCAAATTCTAAAAGCTAGAGATAGTGGACTATTCTGGCCCAACAGAGAGAAAGATGAACTGACATATTCCATCAGGACCGCTGACCATTGTGGACGAACTAGAGGCAAAGGGGCCGTTCTGTGGGTGCAAGGTTTCCCTGAATGGATCGATTCATACAGAAGCTGCCAGAGATAGAAGGATGAGGAGGCAGAGAGGATCCGCATCTTGCAGCAATATGTTATTGAGTCACGGGAAGCGGTGCTTGAATCACAAAGGCGAGAAAAAGAAATGCAAGCGAAAATGCAAGAGGAAGTCACAAGGCAAGTGCAAATACAATTGAGTGCCCACAGGATTACAACAGTTCCGGGAATCAACATTAGCCCCCCCGATCAGTTGAGAAGCAGTTGTGCTTCTATGGAGCTGCCTGATGCCATAAAAGATGCAGAGCTGCGCTTCCCCGTGGATGACGTCACTGAACCTTTTACATCATGTGAGCTGCACATTCCAAAAGATAATGGCACAGTGAAGGTGGCTATTGGTGTTGTAAACCCTATCGACCGTACCAAGACACCAAGAATCCATGGGGCAGTAGTACCAGCAGGATATGCTACCGTCTCGGTGGATAAAGCTATTGAAGGTTTTAGCGATGTGCCTCTTGACATTCATGGAGGTGATGGGGAGAAGACCGTGGGAGAAGCAGAGAAGTCATTCATTGCGTGGCGCAAGCGCTACATCAATATTCCTGGGAAGCCGTTGCCGCACAATAGGTATGGATGAAAGTGAACGAAACAATTTTTTTTATTAATTTTATATTGCCTCTTAAATAACAATTGACTCATTGTCTTCTGTACGCACACAGCAGGGCCTCCCCCAACCTATGTCCAATAGTACAATCACCAGACCAGCATAGTGCTCCGGGCGGCGGTTACGATGGGGTAGAAGACATGGCTGCATCCCCACCATCTCCAAGACGGTCTCCAATGCCGCCGCCACCGCCTCCAAGGTGTTCCCCAACGCCACCTCGAAGGTCTCCAACACCTGTTCCCCCACCTCCTCCCATGAACCAGGGAAGACGGCTGCAAACAAATAAGCCATCTGCCCCGCCGGCGAAGACGACCAAGAAGGCCCCCATGAAACCAAGGCTAATTCCACAGAAATTGCCTGGTGAAATGAGTAAAGAGGAGTTAGATGATGCGGTTAAAAAAACCGTCGAAGCATTCTTCTTAGGCACAGGGAAGAGGAAGTAGCAGGAGCAGAAGCACTTCCACCTACCTCCAGCTAAACTAAGGTGGATGGTGGAAGCTGAGCAGAAAAAGAGGCGGCAAGCTCATAAGCCCTCGCCACCATCAGACTTTGACCGCACTCTTAGCAAGATAATCAAGAAAGCTGCTAAAGCAGGGAAAACTGTTGCACAACTCGGAGAACAAGAATTGCAATCAGTCCCTCCTCTAGTTATTGCTAATGAATATGGTTCAAGCATAGATATGCTGGATATGATGGAAATACCTGCTGATAAAGAAGTGGATATGGCGGAACTTGCTAACTTTTATGCTATGAGAGGTATCGACCTTGGCGATTTCCTCTTCGAAAGTGCGTCGGTAGCGGATGAATGGTAGAAATATGAGCATGACAGGAGTCTATGGAATCCTAAGACCATCAATGAACTGGGTACACAATTGTTCAAGCTAAACACCTTGTACCTCGACGCGTGTCACCGAAAAGAGTTCTATATTTCTGTCAGAATCAAAGACGACCATTGGTTCCGTGGCGATGACGTTATGTACATTGAGTTTGCTGAATTACACCAACTAGTCCACCGGAACTCTCTCGACAGGACTCTCATCAGCTGCTATTGTCTGTAAGTGATTCTTTCTACTAATTAATAATAAGTCGCTACGTACGTACATGTCTGTGTTTATTATCCTCACTCTATATATATGATGCAGATTTGAGATGGGAGAGTGCAAAAAGAGAGGGTGTACTGATATTGGTTTCATTGATCCACATATCGTATTCAAAAACCCTAAACCCCAAAAAACATGGAAAGCAGAAATGGAGGCCAATATCAAGATGTTCTTAGAGAAGCAACGTGACAAGAAATGTATACTCTTCCCCTACAACTTTAGGTAAGTGTTCGTAATATCGACGATCGTGTATCCATATATATATGTTCACTGTACCTGTTAGCTAATTAATGAGTGTTAATGGACATGGCAGTGAACACTGGATATTGATGGAACTCGATCTGGAGAAAGGTCTTCTAGGCATCTGGGACTCGATGAGAAAAGAGCAAAAAGAGTTCCAAGAGATGATAGATATTATTCAGAGGTAATTGCAGTCTCACTAGCAAAACTATTCTAGTCTCTCTGTATGCAAATTAATGGTCCAAATATTTTTATGTTATTTGGTAGTTGTTGGGAAAAGGTCTGTCAGGAACACCATATAAAACGCAAAGTGCCACTGAAAGTAGTGCTATACAAAGTAAGTACTATATACCTACCTTAGTTCAATTTCCCTATGCTCGGATGATGACGAATCTTTTTCTCGTAAAGTGGGTTCTGCTGCAGCCCCAGGGGACCAATCTCTGTGGATACTATGTTTGCGAGTTCATGAGAGTGTGCTAAAAAAGAACTAGTCTAGAGCAAAAAAGGGTAAGTGTACACATATAAATATATTCTTCATACATATATATATATTCGTGATAGATACAATTTATTTATCATTATTCTTGATATATATATATATATATATATATATATATATATACTAATATACTGTTTCTTTATCTCATATCTCAAATTGAAGACTCGTCGGTTGAAGGAAAAAACCCTGGACACACACCATCTCAAAGCAATCCAAGAGACAATAGGTGTATTTCTGAATGATCAGGCCTTAACTCCCGGCGGCGAGTTTTACTATGACCCAAATATGTGATGATGAAAGCCAAATTTCATATTGATCCAAAGAACATGTGATGATGAAATGTACAATTAATGCAAACTTTACATGTGACGATGAAATGTAATATTATGTTTTAGTTTACTTTTACTTGTGTTGCTTGCGTGCATTGATCGAGTGAAAACTTTACAGTACGCGCGCGTATACGTATATTACTTTGCAGCGAATAATGCGTATTCGAAAACCAAATTAAAACAAAAAAGAATCATCAATTGAAATAAGCAGGAAAAGAAAAAAAAAGACCTTTTAGGCCCGGTTGGTAATACCAACCGGGAATAAAAGGGGCCAGCCCAGGCGCTGGCGTGGCTACCTTTTTAGTCCCGGTTGGTATCACCAACCGGGACTAAAGGTTCACTTCTATTCCCGGCTACTAACCCTTTATTCCCGAATTCCTATTCCCGGCTGCGTAACCGGGAATAAAGGGGGTTGGCAGCCGGGAATAGAAGCCCTTTTTTTACTAGTGGAATAGATTCCAAAGTATGTTTGCGAAAGCATTAAAATGTTTAAAATGTATTTAAAAAACAAGCTAGAATTATGTTTGTAAAATAAGTTCAAAAAAGGTTTAAAAACAAGCTTGAAATTTGGCTTCAAAATAATTTGAATTTTAAAGTATAGTTTAAATGGTTTGCAAAATGATTTCTAAAAGGTATTCGAAATATATTTTAAAAAGTTTAGAAAATAACTGGTTTAAACATAGTTTTAAACGAGTTTAGAACATACTTCTATTTGTTTTCCAAATTGTAAATTTCAAAAGGTTTTATTATTATGAATATTTGAAAACAAGATTTGAAAAATTATAAATATTTGAAATATGACGTGGACCAAATCTCCTTTGAAAATCCAGCACGTACCATTTTATTTTCTCTATTTTTTTGGCCTCACCAAGTTTCTTTCCTAGGTGGGCCTGCCAACATATCCACACTGCGTCTCTTCCACTTGGGCCAGAAACCCCGTCCATAACGCCACCACCAGCACACCAAGTCACCCCATCAGTCTCCTCTCTCTTTATTTCCCTTAAAGGCAGGGCCCGCAAACCATCTTCATTCGGCTGGCCCCCTTCTCTCTTTCCCCTCTTCCTACTATTGCCACGCTCGAAGCTCTCAAGGTGTTCAGGGAAGATAAACTGAGAAGGAGAGCGCAAGGCAGTGGCAAAAGCAGTCGCAGCGGTGGTGAGGACCATCTATGGCGCAAGATCTGGAAGCTAAACTGTCCGAGCAAAGTTAAGCACTTTGTATGGCGTCTTGTACAGAACAGTCATCCATTGAGATCCAAGCTGATCCGTAGGGGCATGCGAATTGATCCAAGGTGCCCGGTCTGCAATCGATTCGACGAAGATGGAGGACACCTGTTTTTTAAATGCAAGACCGTCAGACATGTCTGGAATCAATTACAGTTGGAGACTGAGAGAGTCACTTTGGCATCGATGGACTCAGCGAGGAGCGTGATGGAATATATTCTCCAAGCACAGGAAGAAAAAAGAGTGACAATGATTTTCATGTTATGGGCCTGGTGGTCAGAACGTAACAACATCAGGGAAGGTGGGCGGCGATGGATGGCCTCAGGCATTGCTCAGAGCATCAGGTTCATGTTGCTGAATCTCTGAACAAACATACCATGATGACTGAAAGGACGCCAAGACGCAAAGGGAAATGGTCTAAACCACCAGTTGGGAAGCTGAAGCTAAACTGTGATGCATCGTTCATCCCCTCTGGTGCCACGGGGAGCTGGGGCTTTGTTATTAGGGACAGTGACGTACGGCGATGTCGTCTCAGCAGGAAGAGGCAAAGTGGAGCATCTGCTCGGAGCTTTCCAGGCCGACCTCATTTCATGTTTGCAGGGCGTCCAAGAGGCCACCAGATTGGGGATTGGCAACGGGGTTGTGTGATGTGAAGAGTAAGGTCCGATGTGTGATGGGAGAGAATGTTAGGTTTAATCCCACATTCGTAATTGATGGTGGGGGAGCATAACATATAAGACATGGGCAGCTCTTATTGACCCGAGATCTCTCCGCACAGGTGAGCAATCTGCTCACCGGCACACTCGCACACTCACACTAGGCCAGAGGTTGAAGAGGGGTTGAGAACAGCACACACACGAGCTCCAGTGCAGGCCGGACTCTGTTTCCTGAATGTGGTGAACTGAACTACTTTCTATTGCTATGCTAGCTGATATATACAACTCTAACTATACCTTACCAGGTACAAGGGTAGTTGGCAAGTACTCCAACCCCATAACTACTCCTATCTAATCCTATTACACAGACATGTCCTATTGCCATGCTGCTACAGTGATTAGATGTGACAGCATGACTGACTTCTGTGCCAACCCCTGCTGCGTGGGTACAGAGAGAGGGAGCAACAAATTATTTCTAACAATTCGGTTCTTCAGCGATGCAGACATGGCGGGCGACATCGAGAGACAGCGGAGCACCTCCGGTGTAGCACCCGGTTTTAAGAACAAAACCAGATACACACCATATGTGAGCACAGGAAGTCAAATATCACATATAGCTACAAATAAAGGTAATATCAGAAGACAATGCTCAATATATAACATACTTAGTATAAATGATATAACCTTAGCCAGCAAACAGCGAAAAGACAACTCTGATCTTTGGGTGAAGACTCCAATTCTATAGGGACAACTGACTGGTTGATCACAAGCCTAATTCCTCCAAACTCTAGCAAACTGATACCTATCCGGGATTTTTATCCAAATAATTAAAAAATAAAGCAAGCGTAAGTACATGTCGTACTCAATAAATATAACATGGGGTTCATGAGGCTCAAAAGGCTGACACTGGTTTAACTACGATTAACTTTTAATTGTCACAATTTTAGCATAGGAGTAGCAACAAGTTTATCATAAGCCCATATAAACACATGATCAGGTAAACATGAATAATAAATAGCATAAACAATTAACCATTAATGAACATCTTTATCATCAGTATCATCAGTGTTCATCATCTATTCCGTAAGGGTTTAAGGCCGCTCGTGACCGTGAGCACGACTGATATACCAGTTTTACACTCTGCAGAGGTTATACACTTTCACTGTGAGTCGTGATTTACCCTTTCACCCAAGGCGGCCTAACCTCTTGACTCACTACCAAGGAAGGTCGGCAGGGTTCACTATGAAGCCTTTCAAAGGTTTGTCTAACAAGTTAGGGCCACTAAGGTTTCCCCATCAATAAGTATGAACCCCCCTCCAAGGAGTGACTAACAAAATACCAAGAAACCAAAGGGCACCCTCTTGGCAGGCCGAGATCATACCTGTCAGAGCCCCTCTTGCGCCATAAAGGTAACCACTAACAAGCTAGAAAAGCTCCTCATACTGAGCTAAAGCCAGAGCCATGTAGCCCTCACTGCTATACTGTAAGTCCCGGATGTTCGCTTACAGATAAGTTCTTAGGGAGAGGAATCTAGAGCACAATAAAATAGCCCAATGCTCTAGCCCCCTTGTTCCATGTTGCTAAAAAGCATCTTTTAGTGTTTATTGCATTATAAGATCATGGTTGTAGTTGAGCATTGAGCATATTCACCACGTACAGCTGACGGCTGGGCCCATGTCATCAGTGAGAGAGAGCGGGGCCGCCGCGGCGTGGTTGAGCTGCTAAGCTGGGCTGCAGGTTGCGGGAGTGGTCCGAGAGAGTGAGGAGGGAGAGAACTGGGCCGGGACAGAGCTGGCCCATGCGTGGAGTGAGGGGAAGGACAAGGCAGGCTGGCTGGGCCGAAAGGAGGGAGAGGAGAGGGAAATTTTTTTTCTTTTTCCTTTTCTATTTTGTTTTCAAAACCAAATTCATTTATGAACCAAATGCAAATTCAAATATAGTTTCAAATATACTTTTCAATTCAAATAAAAATGAGCAATTTTGGTAGGCTTCCAAAAATAAATTTTACAACCCTTTTAAACTCTTTTATTTTCTAATTCTCTTTTTCTTTCTTTTCTTTTACTTCAAAGCCATTTTTAATTTGTTTCTAAAAGCAATTCAAACCATTTTGAATCTTGATTCAAACCACTCAAGCTATAAATCAAATGCACCGACATGTATGCACAACCATGTTGCTACTCCTTATGATGAATTTTAATATAATCAAAAATATTCTTTTTCCTATATTTCATGAGCACAAAATACAAAATTACATCAATTTATATCTTTTTCCAAAAAGAGCAAATTTTAGGGTGTTATATCCGGCGTGCTCGTCTTCCTCGGGTCGGCCCCAATTTCATGGATGTCGCTGAAGCAGAAGGTGGTGGCGCTGTCTATGTGCGAGGCGGAGTACCGGTGACCACAGCGGCGTGCCAAGCTGTGTGGCTGCGCCGGCTGCTAGGCGAGCTGACCGGCAAAGAAGCTCATCTGCCAGCACTGATGGTGGACAACCAGCCCGCCATCGCCCTCGCCAAGAATCCGGTCCTCCACGATCGGAGCAAGCACATCGATATCAAGTTCCACTTCCTCAGGGACTGCGTCGATGGAGGGCAGATTATCATTGAGTTCGTCGAAACTGGTCGGCAACTCGCTGACATCCTCACCAAGTCACTCGGACAGCTTCGGTTCTCTTAGCTGAAGAAGATGATAGGCATGGTGAAAGTCAAGACATCAGGTTAGCAGCTGGATTAGGGGAAGAATTGTTAGAAATAATCTACTGCTCCCTCTCTCTGTACCCGCGCAGCTGGGGTTGGCACAGAAGTCAGCCCTGCTGTCACATATAGTCACTGTAGCAGCATGGTAATAGGACATGTCTGTGTACTAGGATTAGATAGGAGTAGTTGGGGGTTGGAGTACATGCCAATTACCCTTGTACTTGGCAAGGTACAGTTAGAGTTGTATATATCAGCTAGCATAGCAATAGAAAGTAGTTCTGTTCGCCATATTCAGAAAACAGAGTTCGGCCAGTGCTGGAGCTCGTGTGTGTGTGCTGTTCTCAACCCCGCTTCAACCTCTAGCCTAGCGTGAGTGTGCGAGTGTGCCGGTAAGCAGATTGCTCACCTGTGCGGAGAGATCTTGGACCAACAGCCCTCACCTATGTAGCTAGTATTTTGGGTTGAGTTAGGCCTAAGGTCTAGGTATGCTGTGAGCTCTAGTGAACCTTGGCCCGATGGATGTCGGCTCATGGGTATAGCGAGCTAGGCCGGTATCCGCTACGCATTCTAACAGCGGCCACGATGCCGGCCATTACTGACTCATGCAACGGCTGCCAGACGTTTCCCCTCCTCTCTCTCTCTCCGCCCTATAAGAGCTAACCGCGAGCCCGGCACGCACCCACTTCCTCCACCTCGCCGCTCCCCACGCGTCATTATTTCCCATGAGCTACAAATTACAAACGTCATACCCTTGCCTAAGCTCTGGCTGCTGTGTTGATCTCATCGACCAAGCGCTCTTCGACGTCCATTTCACCTTTGATGGATTTGCAAGACTATGACACATCCGTCATGCAAATTATTGTTGAGCCTACACGTCCGCAAAACCGTCTTTGCATGAACGATGGGGTTACACCGCCACCATTGCACCTCTCGAAGAAGGATGTCATCTCCGAGCCACCCAAACCGTGAAGAACCTCACCATAGAACTCGTTGTGCCTCCATCATCGTCCATGACCTCTCATAGGAGCTCCCTGACTACAGGAGCCACTGCTTTACTGCAGACCTCATCGTCTTCGACAAAGTTAAAGGGTATCGCTTCGTCCATCCAATCCAAGATCTGTGTCTCAGGATGCTCCTTGCATACCTCTTCACTATGAATTCCGCTCATCATAGACCATCCACTCGTGGACCTATCGGCCCACAGGTCAACCCATGAAACTTAGAATTCAGATCTTTCAATCTTCCTTGAACAAACTTGAAAACATCTCATTATTCCCTATATCCTGGCAATTCTCATTGTTTCGTATTTTGACTAGTAAATTTGGTGCACTATCTTAACTACGAAGGCAAGGTGTATGTGGACGATTTTCTCCTAGATTGAGGGTTGCTACCAAAAAAGCTTGAAGGACGAACTTAATGAAACTATATCTAGACATGGCGGCCTACAAGAACTTAATGAAGCTATTTCTAGGGATGGGTTTGATTCCTCTGTACATGGGACTACAAGAGCTCATTGGGGGCCTATTTATTACCAGAAGCATCAGGGGTAGCTGGATCCGATGGTGGGGAATCGAGTAATTGGGGATAGGTGCATCCAATGACATAGGTCCTTGTCGGTTCGTGCCGGGTCAATCCACGGCCTAGCATTAGCACATCACCGCCAAGCTGTGGCTTGGACCTACTAATTATCACTGTCAGTTTGCTGCTCCACCTGGTAGTGATATATCATTGCCGGGTGGCAGTGAATATCACTGCCAGGTCGTGGCTTTGTCCGACATTGAAAGGGGGCTTCATTGTCGGGTCACGAGGTTCCCCAATCATTGTCCAGATTCTAGACTTATGACCCAGCTGTGAAGCCAGATCGCTGCTAGCTCCAGCACACCCAACAGTGATGGACCATGCTAGCAGTGATTGTGCACGTGTTCTATAGTAATGTATACAATTGGAGAGCTATGGGTAATTTAAATGAAATTAGGCTACAATTTTATATTATCTTTTATAGTAACATAGATGAGTAATTTATATGCAGACATAGAGGGTTATTTTAGATGGTCTTTTTAATGGCATAAGTACATAAATTAGATGTCGTTTAAAATAGTTATTTGTCATATATTTTTCGTAATGCTAAAGTGGACATTTTTTCTGAAAACATAATAGATCCAATAGCTATCATTTTCGTTGATAATCAGAGTGTATATATATACTTGATTGTAGGATGTTTCTGGTTTCTTTTAACAACTTTTAGATTTTTTTTCTAATATATCTCATGTCGATTAACATGGAGGCTCCGTTAGAAGTTCTAATTAGTAATGCTAAGATTTTGCATAACATTTGAATTTCATCAAAAACGAAGTGACAGGTACTCTCACTCACTGCATCAAACTGCATTCGATCCATCCACTACATCATGGAGAAAATATCATTTTGTGTACCCAATGCTTAAGGTAAAACCAGTATGATTGTTACTCCAGCCACTCAGCAGTGCCTAGGTGTGATAACTGATCGACAATGCTCCCCATGCACCTGTGCATAGTGTGATAAGCGATCAAATGCATGCGTGGTGGTGCTGCAACAAAACGTGTACGTAGTTGCGGTTCCTAATCCTGTCAAGGATAATTGCCCACCATACTTGCGCCATGTACTGAGTACTGACCACTCATCATGACAGGAATCTCAAGCACTACTACTCTAGCATCAAATGCCATAACTTTTTTTTTTGGTCAAGTATGTACAACCTGGCGCACTTAAAAAAAAAAAGTGAAAACCAAACCAACAATATAGGACATGGCTGCTTTCACTGGTGAATGGGCATCGTCGTTCGACACCCTTCATTAGTGATCAAAGTTGATCAATGGAACTGTACCTTTGTCGCCGCAATCCATCATGACACTGATTCTCTCGAGTTTTGGGGCTCCAAGATTGTTTTTGCCTTGTGCGCATTCTGACACCACGTCAGCTAAGTTATTAATATTTATTGGGGGTAAACCTTCAGAACCTTCGTCCCTTGTATGCCAAGGTACAGGAATAAGGGCGTGTTTGGATGCCAAAATTTTTGGCAAAGTGCTACTGTAGCATTTTCGTTGTTATTTGGTAAATAGTGTCCAATCATAGTCTAATTAGGCTTAAAAGATTCGTCTCGTGGATTTCGTCTAAACTGTGTAATTAGTTTTATTTTTTATTTATATTTAATACTTCATGCATGCGTCTAAAGATTCGATGTGACGGGGAATCTTAAAAAATTTTGCAAAATGGGGTGGAACTAAACTGGCCCTAAGACGATCTCATTATTTTCCCGGTAACCCTCCGAGGACAAAAGGGGTGATACTCATGGCTGCAAGAAATGACAAATTCTACAAGGTTTTCATGCTGGTCCAGTTGGAGGTCACTTGTGATGGGAAATAGAGTACCTAATCTTAGGTCGAGGTAATTCTTTGTGGAGAGTTAACACACACGATCTGACTTTCGATGGCAAAGACCTGAACCCCGCAATCACAGCACCATGTGTCAGCTAGTTTTTTTTGACAAGTTTTTTTTTTGACAAGTATGAGTCAGCTAGTTATCAAGAAATAAGCATGAACAAGATAGATGCAATCTAAAATTATTGCAGATGTAGATGAAGTTTACAAATTTGAGTCTTAGAAACCGATGAACTACGAAACTGTTCAATAATAAATTAAACTAAGCAAAACTCAAATCTTGACTTGGGAGACGGCATCAGAATATATAAAGTTTAGGGTTAATTAGATCTATGCCATTATAACTCTATGTTTTTGAGGCGCATCATTACAACTCACGAAACTAGGTAGGTGGCATTACAATTCTGGCGAAAGCTGAAATACGCCACTATATACGCCTGAGAGCTACTTAGGCCCACGTACAAATGATAGTATTTTTGTATGGACCAAAATGCCCCCGCTACTCTCCCTCCTCTGCACTAACTAACATATGGGCCTTGCTTGTCATCTTTTCCCTCCATACTCCCCACGACGTCTACCTGAGGGGCAGCGCTCCCTGGAGGCGCAGTCAGCCCAGGGGCGTGGTCCCTAGCGGTGCAGCTACCCAGCAGCGTGGCCAGCTAGGGGTGTGGCTCCATAGTGGCACAGTCCGGGACGGTGCCGCCAACCCAGGACGGCAGACCACACGGCGCGGCTACCCGGCAGCTTGGCCAACTAGGGGCGTGGTTCCCTGTGGGGGTATGGCCCCCAAGACATGGGCTGCACCATCGGAGGTGGCCCGGCCCACAAGATCAAGACATGCACGGTACTGCTCGGCGTGCACCGCAAGACATTGTATAGTACCAAATAGGATACTTTACTTGTAACCCTGTCTCTCCAGACTATATAAGGAGAGGCAGGGGTCCCCTAGCGGATAGGCTACATCAAGCTACTTGGTCGTCCAGATCAATACAATACACCAAAGACACAGGACGTAGGGTATTACGTCGATCAGACGGTCCGAACCTGTCTAAATCGCTGTCTCTGCGCCTTGTGTCACCATCTGGTTCCTGATTACGCGCATCCCCACCGACAAATCTACCATCGCGGGATACCCCTCGGTGGACTGTCGAGCATATTCTGTCGACAGTTGGCGCGCCAGGTAGGGGTGTGCGCTTGATCCATGGCGAGCCAGATGGACCTCAAATCAACAACATGTTCTTGTCATCAATCTCGTGGAGATCCATGCCGGTCCACGACGACGATTCATCGCTACTACGCCAGACCCTGCGACAGCAGATCCGATCTCGGAACCACCTCCGAGGTCGCCTTCACCAACAACTCACCGCCCGCCGAGTGTTCGCCGTCAACGCCGACCAGATAACGCCATACGCTGCTGATCAGATGCTCCGTCCAAAGCTAAGTCATGCTTTAATATTTTTCTAAATATTCTCCAATCTTCGTATATCGCCATAATGTTTCTCCGAACTGTTTTCTCCATGTTTGCTCTTCAAACGATTTTTTGAACCCTCCAACAGTCCTGTTGATGCTCGAACGCCTCCAGAGACGGCCCTGTCTCCGGCTCCTCCCTACACGTGCACGGGCTCCTTGGTCACGCCTGTTCCTCCTACACGTGCACGGGCTCCGCGCTCGACGTTATGGACTATGGGCTAGCTAGGGCTGGAGACTCAGCTACACCACACTAACTGTTCGGGCAGTTTATATTAAACATAAATATATTTTCACGCCAACTGATCACCGAACTATTAACGCCATTTCATCACCATTGCTGATTTTTCTTCGGAGTTCATTTATTTGTACATCATGTACTACCCGTTCTACATATTTGTATTGCAGGATTGTCGTCCAGGTGATCGGACCACCTGGTGCTCAGGCTTCTCCACCGATCAACTGGTCGGATCGCTTGGTTCATGGACTCCGTCGCCGACCAGTTGATCGGACTGTTCGCCAGTCGCTTCTACTCAATGTTCACTTCGTCGCCGACCAGTCGACCAGGCTGTTCGTTGCTCGTGCTTCATCGCCATCTACGTCGGTTACTCCTCGCCCTCGGATTCTTCGTGCTCGAGGACTAAGTGGGCACACTTCACTGCACGGACGTCGTCAGCTACGTCGGTGCTCGGACCTCGCCGTCTACGCCGGGGACTCCTCGGTGCTCAGACCTCGCCGCCTACGCTGAGGACTCCTTGGTGCTCGGACCTCGCCACCTATGCCGAGGACTCCTCGGTGCTCGAACATCGCCGCCTACGCCGGGGACTCCTCGGTGCTCGGACCTCGCCGCCTACGCCGGGGACTCCTCGCTCCTCGGTGCTCGGACATCGCCAGTGACGCCGGGTACTCCTTGCTCCTCGGTGCTCGGTCATCGCCAGCGACACCGGGGCTCCTCGCTCCTCGGTGCTCGGACATCGCCGCCTACGCCGAGGACTCCTCGCTCCTCGATGCTCGGTCATCGCCAGCGACGCCGGGGACTCCTCGCTCTCGGTGCTCAGACATCGCCAGCGATGCCGGGGACTCCTCGCTCCTCGGTGCTCGGTCATCGCCTGCGACGCCGGGGACTCCTCGCTCCTCAGTGCTCGGTCATCGCCAGCGACGCCGGGGACTCCTCGCTCCTCGGTGCTCAGTCAGTCGCCGCCTACGCCGGGGACTCCTTGGTGCTCGGACCTCGCCGCTTACACCGGGGACTCCTCTCTCCTCGGTGCTCGGACATCGCCAGCGACCCCAGGGACTCCTCGCTCCTCGGTGCTCGGTCATTGCCAGCGACGCCGGGGACTCCTCGCTCCTCGGTGCTCGAACATCGCCAACGACGTCAGGGACTCCTCGCTCCTCGGTGCTCGGACATCGCCACCTACGCCGGGGACTCCTCGTTCCTCGATGCTCGGTCATCGCCAGCGACGCCGGGGACTCCTCGCTCCTCGGTGCTCGGACATCGTCAGTGACGCCGAGGACTCCTCGCTCCTCGGTGCTCGGTCAGTCGCCGCCTACGCCGGGGACTCCTCGGTGCTCGGACCTCGCCGCCTACGCCGGGGACTCATCGCTCCTCGGTGCTCGGACATCGTCAGCGACGCCGGGGACTCCTCGCTCCTCGGTGCTCGCGACGCTGGGGACTCCTCGCTCCTCGGTGCTCGGACATCGCCAGCGACGTCGAGGACTCCTCGCTCCTCGGTTCTCGGTCATCGCCAGCGACGCTGGGGACTCCTCGCTCCTCGGTCATCGCCAGCGACACCGGGGACTCCCTTGCTACTCAGATCTTGCTATGTCTAGTCGGTGTGCTATCAAGCTGCTCTATGCTGTTCGGATCAGGGTGCTGATCTTGGACATCACGTCTAGGGTCTTGATACACGCATGTCAGACGACGTCGGCAAGCTTTCAGAGTTCTTTGACCCTGCTACAAGATTCATTCTTCATCTTCTAGCAGGCTCGGGGACTAAGTGGGCACACTTCACCTTGCGGTGAATGTGCTTGTTCTCATCTCGAGGCTACGCCCGGGGACTGGTTGCCTACTCGGTTGGTCTTCTACTTTATGACCCTGACACCACGTGACTACGTCATCTACTGTCAGGCTTAGAGACTAGCTGTGGGGGTATGGCCCCCAAGACATGGGCCGCACCATCGGAGGTGGCCCGGCCCACAAGATCAAGACGTGCACGACGCTGCTCGGCGTGCACCGCAAGACATTGTATAGTACCAAATATGATACTTTACTTGTAACCCTGTCTCTCCAGACTATATAAGGAGAGGCAGGGGTCCCCTAGCGGATAGGCTACATCAAGCTACTTGGTCGTCCAGATCAATACAATACACCAAAGACACAGGACGTAGGGTATTACGTCGATCAGACGGTCCGAACCTGTCTAAATCGCTGTCTCTACGCCTTGTGTCACCATCTGGTTCCTGATTACGCGCATCTCCACCGATAAATCTACCATCACGGGATACCCCTCGGTGGACTGTCGAGCATATTCTGTCGACATTCCCCGGTAGCACTCCTGATGTCGTGGCCAGACCAAGGCAGCGGTCTTTGGCGTGGCCGGCCTAGGGGCTTGGCTCCCTGACCCCGCGGACAGCCCAGGGCAGCGTGGCCAACCTAGGGTCATCGTCCCCGACGACGCGGCCAACCTAGGTGCGGCGCTCCCCTGTGGCATGTCCAACCCACGCTGTGCTCCACATCATACTCAGTCACCATGCCAGTGTAGTCACCGTACCCCACCACAGATGCCTCCGCTGCGGCCCCTTCCGGGCGCCACCGCACGCTGCTCAGCTTCGTCGGCATGCAGATGCATGCTACTAGGATAGGGTGGGGCGGCAGTAGACATTGGCGCCATCAAGTGCCTCATGGTGAGGATGGTGGGAGAAGATGACAAGCGGGGCCCACATAATCAGTGAGGAGGGAGAGTAGAGGGGGTATTTTGGCCCATACAAAAATACTATCATCTGCACGTGGGTCTATGTAGCTCTCAGGCGTAGATAGTGGCGTATTTCAGCTTTCGCAAGAATTGTAATGACACTTACCCTGTTTCGCAAGTTGTGTTGGTGTACCTCAAAGACATTATAGATATAATGGCATATATCCAATTAACCCTATATTTTAAGGGTAGAAAAAGACCCCATGCTCTGTGTCTAAAGAAACATGTTACATGGTGCAATAGCTCAAAAGATGGTGATGCAATACCTTAACAGATTCTGGAAGCCCAATTGTTTCACGATTCTTGTTCACTCAGAAGAATTTTTGACATGGGACTGGTGGAATTGAAAATTTTATCTCATTAGCTTTCTTTAGACATGTAGAACGTCGAAATCAGAGTCCGTATGTAGCCTGGGCGATTATCTTAGCTACTACTGCACCTGGAGTCCGAGATAGACTCGAACTTGATATAGATTGGGCTTTCAACTTGATTTGGACACCCACACTGGCCTTCTAAGGTGGTAGACAAGGGGGATGATGTCTTTGGGCATTCTGTAGGTGTTTTACATATGGTTGGGGCATGCTCAAACTTGGGCCAAGGTCCCAAGGTTGCTTACTAGGCCCAGACAACGCCACAATGGCTGACAGAAATAGTAGCAACAAATCATGATGATTTCGAGGCCTTGCCGATGAGTACTGTGGTGGGACCATGTCTTTCTTAAATTTTATGAAACATGTTTTCCCATCAAGTACTCTTGGACCTCAATTACACTTCGGATTGAAGAGTTATGGCCTTGCCAATGAAGTAGTATTGACTACCGGCGAACCGAATGTTGGGCTTCGATGAGTTTGCACTCAAAGATCGGTCTTGTGCATGGTGTATCCACATCCCATCTGTTGTAGAGGCCATAAAAAGTGTTTTTCCCAAGTTCACATCATCATCACCTTTGTTCCTAAACATATTGAAATTATCAACGACATTAGGTAGCAACAATTTCTTACATGCATCGTCATGCAAACATAGGAACAAGCTTACCTTATTTTTAACTTCTATGGCATATATGAAGGTTGCATGTCATCATCATATTGGGTTTTGAGGTTCCATATAAATGCATGAAATTTCTCTTTACTTGTTCTAAACTTAAAGAATATCTCTCAAGAGTATGTGATTTCCTGCACAACTTGTTTGGAAGCTAAAAGTGACCGCGCTGACTTCCCAGGTTTACTATCTCCCTTACCCATACCTGAAGGTGCCTGGTAGAGAGTTACTATGGACTTCATATAAGGTGTACCTAAGTTGTCTAGTTTCAACTGCACTTTCGTGATGGTTGATAATTTTTCCAAATATTCTCGTTGTCCCAATGTTGCATCTCCCTTCACTGCTCTTCAAGTGGCCTTACCTTACATGCATCATATATTCAAGCTTCATGGCCTTCCCCAAGTTATTATTTCTAACAGGATAGATCTTCACTTCGACTGTGTGCCAATAACTCCTCTATTACATTACTGGCACGCACTTGAAGATGTGCAGCTGTTATGGGATGGCGTTAGAGTAAGAAGTGATTGTAGTGGGCCTAGTATGTGGGCTTGGCCCAGGAAACACGGCCTGCGTGCCGAGTGGGCGCGTTATAAGGCGCACCTGTGTAACGGAAGGGACATCGAACTGAATTCCTCTGTAACCGTCTCCTTCCCGTTCCTCTAGCTATCTTCCTCCCTCCAAACCCCTTCTAGAACTCTGTATCTGTTCTTGGTTCTTGAGGAATCGATTATACTGAGTATCGGATTGAGCTTGTACAATTAAGGATTGTTATAATTGGTATCCGGAGCCTTGGATTGGGGAACCATAAATTTTTTCCCCAATTGCGTTTCCTGCCTTGATCACGGTCGTGATCCCCGACGGCTAGGTTGCTGTTCTTCCCCACGGGTGAAAAACACGCGATTCCCATAGGTCCGTGCCGAGATCGACTGGGTCGACGGTGAAACGCAGGATCCGTGGTTCCTAGGGAGGCACAACCAAGGATCTGGGATTCGACCGAGACAGTCCGAATTTCGGCGAAATTCGTCCATTTCGGTTAGGTCCGAAACGAATTTTGTGCTTCAAATCTCGAAATTTCACCGAATTGAGTCCGAAATTGGACCGAAATTTCCCGAAATTCGTCCATTTCGGTTGGGACTGAAATTTTTTCCAAAATGAATCCCAGAACCTTGGGCACAACACTGTGACTTGTCTCCACTCTGGCGCCGATGCAGCGGCTGACGAAGTACCAGGTCGAGATGGCCGCGTCGGTAGAGGAGCTCAAGACGAGTATGGAGGATATGAAGAAGCAAATGCAAGCACAGTTCACGGGTTTTCAGGATTTGATGAAGACTAACTTGGACAAGCTGGGTGGGCTGGAATCTTGGCGCCTATCAGCGGATGGACGTTCGGGACATTGATGATGGAGAATGAAGCCGCAGCAACTCGGATTTAGCGATTGGAGATAGCACCACCACCACCACACCGCAACCACCACCTCCACCAGAGCCGTCACCGACGTTGTTTCTGCGAGCACCCCCTCCGCCCTGCAGAGTTGGGTCAATCCGTTCGACTTGAACCACGCGCCGCAACCGTCTTCTTTGACATCTGAGCGTGGCGGCGCACAAGGCGAGGCGCTACCCCAACCCCACAACGATGTCGGAGGAAGCGTTCTTGGACCCCATCCACCGCCGTGTCCAAATTTGGGTATACACTCTGCTGACTCCCCACCACACCCTGTTGCTTATGATTCTGCTGCATGGGATTCAGTTCAACATTCACAACCGTTTCCGAAGATAGAGTTTCCCAAGTTTGATGGGGACAATCCCCGGCTGTGGTGCGACAAATGTGTCATGTACTTTGAGGTCTACTCAGTTCATTCATCTCTGAAGACACACTTTGCAGCAGGGTTTACAATACCGGTAAGAAAAAAATTTCGGTCCCCAGCGATAAATACGAAATTTCGGAAATTTCGGAAATATCGGTTCAAATTTAAATAAATTTAAATTGAGTTTTAAACAAATTTGGCATCATTTCACTATAAAAACTCTATAATCCATCATCCATCATAAATTTATATAACATCGACGAAATAACATAATATATTACAGAAGTAGAGCCGCTGTAATACAGTGCGCTGACGGTGGGCGAGCTGCATATACTAGTGCCGTCCAATGTGTGAGTGAGAAAATTAAATAAATTTGAAGAAATTTAGGGCTTTGATAAGACTAGATGATATGGAGGGCCATTTTAGTGTGGTTTGGTGTAATTTTAGAGTAAAAGATGAATTTAACCGAAAAATTTTGACCGATACAAAAAAAATTTCGGACCTCAGCGAAAAAGACGATATTTCGGAAATTTCGGCGATATTTCGCCGAAATTGTAAACCCTGCTTTGCAGCCCTTAATTTCACGGGGGCAGCGGCAATCTGGCTACAGACAGTTCAAAGAAAAGGGCGTGTAACTGATTGGGATTCTCTTTGTGCATTGGTGTTTGCTATGTTTGATAAGGATCAGTATCAAACGCAGTTACGCCATTTGGAATCACTGAAACAATCAGGCACAGTGTCAGAGTATCAACGCAGGTTTGAAGAATTGGCCCATGGAATCCTGCTGTACAACCCAGCCTTTGATGACATATTTCTGGTTACAAAGTTCTTGGGTGGATTGAAGGAAGAGATTAGGTCTGCTATACTGCTCCATAGACCTAAAGATGTTGACACTGCAAGTGCTTTGGTTTTGATTCAAGAAGAGGAGTTGGAGAACTGTAAGCACCGGTATTCAGTGAAGAGCAGTTCAGTCACAAGTTTCAGAGGCAATCAAACTGGGGACAGGCAGAAAATCACTGATACAGACAAGGCCAAGGTCAAACCAGCCAAGAGTGATTCTGACGATAAGCTGGCTGCTCTGAAACTATACAGAAGGAAGAATGGATTATGCTTTAAGTGTGGAGAAAAATGGGGGTGTTATGACCGGGCTGCAGTACTCCGGGCGCCGGCCCAATAGTGGCTAATAAGCCATATTTATTAATTTTGGGATTTATTTTTATATAATTAGCAGATGACTTGAGGGGTTAATTAGCAAAAGGATATTTAGTTCTACAAATACTTTGTAATCAGGATTATTGAGATTAAGCAGAAACAATCTATTGTTTCCGGCTTCCCCTGGGAGCCGGGAGTTCCTAACCCTAGCCGCCTCTACTGTTCACGCATGAACAGTGCCGACGACTGTAGCTGCGCGAAGGTTCTAGGGCTATAGCCGCTCCCTCGCTGCAGCCACGGCACCATCTCGCCGCCGGACGACGTTCAAGCCTCGCCCTCCGATCGTTCACTCCTACAACCTCAGATCGGTACGAGGGAGACCGCAGCAGCATACCAGGGGGCCTGGCCGCAAATGTCCAAATCACATCTCTATTCATGTTTTGGAAGAGTTGTTGGAACCAGTAGATGATACTGATGGGGATACTTCTGACAATCTGTCAGAGATGTCTGAACCTGAAGGAGTGTTGGCAATTGGTTCTGATGTTGTTAAGCAAGTGTCCACCAGAAAAACCATGAGGTTGTGTGGTACAGTTTGGGCCTTAGATATCATGATTCTAGTGGACTCCGGAAGTGTTGGGTCATTTATCAGCAGTCACCTAGCTGAGCAATTGCAAGACCAGATCCAAACTTGCCCAGCAGCTAGCTTCATCACTGCTGATGGCACTCCTATGACGTGTGATAAAGGAATTCCACAACTCCAATGGTCTACACAGGGTCACACCTTTGTTTTTGCTGTTGGGGTTCTGCCACTTAAATGCTATGACTTGATTTTGGCCCAAGATTGGTAAGAGAAGTGCAGTCCAATGTGGGTACACTGGACCAAGAAAATAATGAGATTTCAGCATAAGGGTGTTGGCCCACTGGATCACCGGCTCAGGCGAGTGAACCACTCCGCCGATCTTGCCGAGAACCCACTAGTGTTGTCGAGCACCCACTAGCCGTGCCGATCACGAACAGGATGTTGTCCGTACCCACACGCTATGGCTAGAGCTAGAAGAAGAAGGGAGAACAGAGCAAGCACGCACAATACAAGACACCAGAAGCCCTGTCTGTGAGATGGCAAATCTGAACTCTCTTTACTGAGTTGCCATGGCATGCTATTTATACAACTCTATCCATTTAGTCCTAGTACAGCGCACATGCTGCAATAGTAACTAGATAACCTGATAGGGCTGACTCTGCGCCGGCCACTGCCTATTCCTACAGTGCTGCAGGTGAGCGGTGCGGCGCCTGCACCTGCAGCGCTACAGTGTCACAGCAGGGGGCCAGTGCGGTGCCGCCTTTTCCTTGCTGTGTTCACACAAGGTAACAATAGATTAGCTAACAATCTTCCCCTAATCCTACTGCTAACCCTTGTAACCCCTCCATACCGATCAGCTCCTTCCGCTCCGTGAGTCGAAGTCGTCCGAGCGGCTTGGTGGGGACGTCCGCGAGCTGCCGACCAGTTTCGACGAACTCGATGACGATCTGCCCTCCATCGACACAGTCCTTGAGGAAGTGGAATTTCACGTCGATGTGTTTACTCCGGTCATGCAGAACCGGATTCTTCGCGAGGGCGATGGCGGGCTGGTTGTGTAGCCACACAACTTGGCACGTCGCTGTGGCCGCTGCTACGTACTCTGCCTCGCACGTAGATAGCGCCACCACTTTCTGTTTCAGCAACAACCATGAAATTAGGACCGACCCAAGGAAGACGAGCACGCCAGAGGTGCTCCGTCGTCCGTCGATGTCCCCCGCCATGTCTGCATCGCTGAACACCATGAGCTGCAGCCTACTCCCGCTGGTCTTTGGGAAGATGATTCCATGATTCATCGTCCCCTTTACGTAGCGTAGTAGCCGCTTCACCGAAGCCCAGTGATCATCTCTGGGATCTTCCATGAAGCGACTGACGTAGCCCACGGCGAACGCAATGTCCGGCCTTGTGTGGACTAGGTAGCGCAGACCACCGATGATGCTCCGATAGAGTGTTGCATCCACCTTTGTCATAGTACTGGCCTTCGTCAGCTTCAGTCGCTCCTCCATTGGAGTCACGCATGGCTTGCACTCCACCATGCCGCTCCTCTCCAACAGCTTGGAGGCATACGCACTTTGACCGAGCGTGAGTTCCTCCTTCCCCTGTCTCACCTCAATGCCGAGGTAGTAGGAGAGTGCGCCGAGTCGCCCAGCATGACGTCAAGCTTGGCGTTCCATGCTCGAGGGGCTTGCCGCAGCCCGTAGAGCACCTTGCGCAGTCGTAGCACCCTGTGCTCCTCTCCCTTGACGGCGAACCCTGGAGGTTGCCTGATGAAGACCGTTTTCGCCAGCTCGCCGTTGAGGAAGGCTGATTTAACATCCAAGTGATGGACGCGCCAGTCCTTTGCTACTGCAAAAGCAAGTAGCAAACGGACCGACTCCATGCGCGCTACTGGTGCAAAGACCTCCTCGAAGTCGATGCCTTCGCGATGTACAAAGCCTCGGGCAATGAGGCGTGCCTTGTGCTTGACAATGGCGCCGTGCTCATCCCTTTTGACCTTGTACACCCACTTCAGGCTAATCGGACGGTATCCTAGAGGTGCATCGACGAGCTGCCAAGTCTCGTTTTCCTAGATCGCCTTCATCTCCTCCAGCATCGCCCGTCGCCAGTTTCCATCGCGCTCGGCTAGCACGAACGTGGGTGGTTCCTCTGCACTAACGAGTAGCAGCTCTGCGTCGTTGAGTAGCCTACCCGCCAGACCTGAGGGACCTGTGCTGCCGATGATGTTGTCCAGCCTGTGGAACCTCAACTCCTCACCTTCGTGGTAGGCGTCCACGAACTCAGTGATGTCACTTGGAGGTGAGGCGAACTCGATCGGCATCGATGGAGTTTCCTGTTCCGCTAGAGTGCCTTGCATAGCACCAGAAGTGCTCGGCACTGCTTCTGTACAGCTCGTCGTTACTCCTGCAGTGTTCGGCCACACTGTAGGAGTGTCCAGCCTCAGTCTTGGAGTGGTCGGCACCACTGCAAGATGTCTTGGCTCCGCCACGGGAGTGCTCGGTACCCGTTCTAAAGTGGTCGCCACTGCTTCAGACCTCTCCACTCCTGGCGTGCTCGGCATCCCTCTAGAAGTGCACGACACTCCTCCCGGAGTGGTCGGCATCCCTCCTGAAGTGCTCGGCACTGCCCTAGAAGTGCCCGACTCTACCGCCGGAGTGCTCGGCTCTCCTCCCAGAGTGCTTAGCACCTGTTCCTCAGCGTTTCCACCGCTGTGGATGACCAAGTGCTCGATGACGAAGGTGCTGGTGCAGTCGCCAGCTTCCCCCATGCTCGGACTGCTATAGTCCCAAGCCGCCTTCTCATCGAACACGACGTCACGCAAGACAAGCACTTTGTCTCCGCGTGGGTCATAGAGCCGGTACGCCTTGGTACCCTCCGTGTAGCCCAGGAACACCATGGGTGTGCTCCTATCCTCCAGCTTGGTGAGGTTCGGCTTCGTCTTCCTAACGTGGCCGATGCAACCGAATGTCTGGAGGAATGACACGTTCGGCTTGCACCCGTACCAAGCTTCGAACGGCATCTTGCCCGTCAGGATCTTGGTCGGAGCGTGGTTGAGGATGAACACCGCCATGGTCACCGCCTCTCCCTAGAACTTTGCCGGCATCCCTTTGACCTTCATCATGGATCAGGCCATGCCGACCACTGTCTGGTTTCGTCGCTCCACCACGCCATTCTGTTGTGGCGAGTACGGCGCGGTGTGGTGTTGCCCCACACCCTGATCTGCGCAGTATGCAGTGAACTCCATCGAAGTGAATTCACCGCTGCGATCGGTCCTCAGCACATGGAGCTTCTTGCCGCTCTCGGTCTCCGCACGCGTCTTGAACTTCTTGATCGCCCCCGCCGCTTCGTCCTTGCTCGTTAGGAGTTGTAGCCACATGTAGCGACTGTAATCGTCCACAAGTAGGAGGAAGTACCACCGACCACCGCATGTAGCAGGCGTGATCAGCCCATAGAGGTCGCCGTGAACGAGCTCGAGAGCTTCCTTCGCGCGATACTTGGCTGCCTTTGGGAAAGGTAGCCTCATCTGCTTTTTGGCCAGGCAGCTGTCGCACAGCTCACCTTCATGCTTGATGTGGGGTAGCCCTCGGACCATCTGCCCCAGCCGACCAAGCGCGTCGAAGCTGAGATGTCTGAACTGGGCATGCCACATCCATGGTTCCTCGGAGTGCCTTACCGCTAGGCACACCGGCTGCTCTACCTTCAGGTCGAGCAGGTACAACCGGTTTAGGGACCTCTTCACCTTGGCAAGAAGTCGCTGCTCCCGGTCTCTGATCTTTAGGACGCCGTCCTTGATCAGAACTTCGCTACCGCGCTCATCCAGCTGACCAATGCTGATGATGCTGGACGCAGCTGCGGGATGTAGTATACATCCGTTAGCGTGTGGTGCTCCCCGTTCTGGCATCTGAAGATGATGCTGCCGCACCCTTGGATAGCCACCCTTGAGCCGTCACCAAACTTCACCGAACCAGTAACATCGCCGTTGAGCTCGGAGAAGGATGCCCTAGAGCCCGTCATGTGGTTGTTGGCACCAGAGTCCAGATACCACCGCTGCTCCTGGTCGACGCCCACATGCCCGAGGTGAACTTGGGAGCGTGGTTCGTCGAGGTTGACGGTCTTCAGGGCCTTCCTAGGTCCTTCCACCGTCGTCGCCTCTTCCCTCTCCTCAGCCTCGACGTCGTGTAGCGCACAGAACGTCACCATCAGGATAGTGGCCTCATCCTCATCATCGGCTTTCGCCAGGTGAGCCTGAGCCTTTTTCTCCTTCTTGCGATTTGGGCACTCTCGTGCCCAATGGCCCATCTTCCCGCAACACTGACAGGCGTTGGGGTCGACTTGCTTCTTCTCCGAAGAAGCCTTGTCGCGGTGCTTGCCCTTGCCACCGCGACTGGAGGAGGCTGCCTTCCCGGAGTTCCTCCGAGCAGCCCACTCCTCTTCCATCAGCAGGAGTTTCCCGCTGTCCTTCATTGCTGTCGCCTGCTCTAGGCTCTCGTCAACCACCCGCAGACGGCCTGTCACATCCTCAATCGTGAGGATGGATAAGTCCAGCATCGTCTCTATGGAGAGAGCGATCTGGATGTACTTTGCCAGAATAGAGTGGAGGTACTTGGAGACTGCCTCCTCTTCATCGATGGTGATGCCATGGCTCTTTAGCTTGCTGATGAGCGTCTGCAGGCGGAGGGAGAAGTCCTCCACTGTTTCACCATCCTTGAACTTGAGGAGGGCATACTCCTACTTCAGAAACTGGGCCGTCGCCTTCTTTGCGCGGTTGGAACCGACGTGCATCGCCGCAATAGCCTCCCACGCCTCCATAACCAAGCTCTTCGTCCCCAACGACTCCCTGTACTCTGCTGGTAGAGCAGTGAGGATAGCCTCTAGCGCTGACATGTCATCCTCCTCGTTGTCGGTGCCCTTGTCAATAGCATTCCAGAGCCGTCGGGCTCTGAGCTTGACCTTCATGGTCACCGACCACTCTCCATAGTTGGTGCGAGTCAGCATCGGCCAACTAGTCCCACTGACCTCCCGCACCATGCGAACAACCACCTCCTCTCGTGTCTGGGCAGCCACAACAGTGCCACTGCTGTCGCCCAACTTAGAACCGCCTGTCGTCGCCATCGGTTAGACTGGCGACGGCACTTGTACGGCTCTAATACCACTTGTTGGCCCACTGGATCACTGGCTCAGGCGAGTGAACCACTCTGCCGATCTTGCCGAGCACCCACTAGTGTTGCCGAGCACCCACTAGCCGTGTCGACCACGAACAGGATGTTGTCCGTACCCACACGCTATGGCTAGAGCTAGACGAAGAAGGGAGAACAGAGCAAGCACGCACAATACAAGACACCAGAAGCCCTGTCTGTGAGATGGCAAATCTGAACTCTCTTTACTGAGTTGCCATGGTAGGCTATTTATACAACTCTATCCATCTAGTCCTAGTACAGCGCACATGCTGCAACAGTAACTAGATAACCTGACAGGGCTGACTCTGCGCCGGCCACTGCCTGTTCTTACAGAGCTACAGCAGGGGGCCAGTGCGGCGTCACCTTTCCCTTGCTGTGTTCACACAAGGTAACAGTAGATTAGCTAACAAAGGGCTCCTATATTTTTTTTTCTCGAACACACAGGAGAGCTGCATATCATTATATTAAGAAGAGTAAGGAGTGGGTTTAGAAACCCCATACAGCCACACACATACACACACCTTTTTACATCTAATGTTGTATCGACCCAAGACCACTAGAGAAGGACTCATGCATTGACCGGCTCTAGAGCGAGGAGATTGGATATTCCCCAAGCTCCGGCCAAACTCCACAGTAGTAACTCATCTTTTACCGAAACCAGAACACTACTTAGGTTCGGTTGAATCCCATCAAACACACAGCGATTTCAGTGATTCCAAATGGATCAAGCTCCCAGAATAATGATGGAATTGAGACCTTTTTTAGTCTGAACATCAACACCAGAATTTGTGCTTGCCCACCATGCATCAAAGGAGTTGTTGTCAGGCTGGGGGGAGAGGTCATGCAGGCCGACCTTATGTAGAATGTTGTACCATACTTGCCTGGAGAATACACATGAGATCAGTAGATGATCAATCGTTTCCTCAGGACCTCATAGATGAACTGACAAATGCCAAATGGTTCACTAAATTGGACCTGACATCAGGTTATCATCAGATATGCATTGCTTCAGGTGATACTCACAAAACTGCCTTCAAAACTCATAGTGGCCTTTATGAGTTTTTGGTTATGCCATTTGGTTTTACAAATGCCCCAGCAACATTTCAAAGCATTATGACTGTTTGCCCCTTTGCTGAGAAAAGGTGTTTTAGTGTTTATGGATGATATTTTGATTTATTCTACATCACTAGAGGAGCATATCATTCTATTGACTCAGGTGCTGGATATTCTCAAGGCAAACTAGTTCTATGTCAAGCTTTCAAAATGTTCTTTTGCTCAACAGACTATTGAGTAACTTGGACATTGTATCTCTGCTCAAGGTGTTGCCACAGAACCTTCAAAAATTCGAGCAGTTGAACAGTGCCTGTACCTAGGACGCTAAAGGATCTTAGAGGATTTGTTGGACTTACTTGTTATTACAGGAAGTTCATCAGACACTATGGAATGCTAAGCAAGCCCTTGACTTACATGTTGAAGAAAGGGGTTCCATTTGTGTGGACATCCTCTACCCAGGAAGCTTTTGATATTCTTAAACAGGCATTAGTCTAAGCCCCTGTCCTGGTTATACCTGATTTCAATAAGCCATTCATCTTGGAAACTGATGCAATTGACACTGGCTTTGGAGCAGTACTAATGCAAGAGGGCCACCTAGTTGCCTACTTGAGTAAACAGGTTTGTCCAAAAAATCAGGCCTTGTCAACTTATGAAAAGGAGTGCATGGCCATTATCATGGCAGTAGACAAGTGGAGATGTTATCTGCAGCATCAAGCATTTATCATCAAAATAGATCATAGAAGTCTACTCTATTTGACTGATCAAAGAGCTCATACAAAGCTTCAGCAGAAAGCTCTTCTCAAACTGATGGATCTTCAGTTCACAATTCAGTACAAGCAAGGCAATAGCAACCTGGCATCTGATGCACTCTCCAGGTGCACCCCTATGACTACAGTCTGTGCTCTATCCACCTGTACACCAGCATAGTTGGAGAACTTGGTCCAATGATATGACACTGATCCTCAAGCCCAACAGTTATTGGTTGAGTTAGCCTTGCAATCTGAAAACAACAGAGGCTACTCTCTTATTGATGGTGTTATCAGATACAAAGGAAGGGTTTGGTTGGGTAATAACCAGTTAGCCCAACAGCATGTGCTCCAATCTTTACACAGTAGTGCAGTTGGAGGACATTCTGGGTTTCAGGCCACTTATCACAGAATAAAGACACTATTTGCTTGGCCCAGGATGAAGGAAATGATCAGAGCTTATGTCCAATCATGTGAGGTGTGTCAACAAGCTAAATCTGAGCATGTCAATATGCCAGGCCTAGTTCAACCATTACCTGTGCCAACTTAGGCTTGGACTGTGGTCAGTCTTGACTTTATAGAAGGGCTACCATCTTCCAACAGGTACAATGTTATTATGGTAGTAGTGGACAAATTCACAAAATATGCTCACTTCATTCCCTTGGCACACCCATTTACTGCACTCCAAGTGGCTCAAGTCTATATGGATCATATCTATAAGTTGCATGGACTGCCACAAGCCTTGCTATCAGATAGGGATAGGATTTTCACAAGTTCTGTGTGGCAAAATCTGTTCAAACTCTCTGATACTCAGCTTCTTATGAGCTCCTCATATCATCCTCAAACTGATGGTCAGACTGAAAGGCTTAATCAGTGTTTGGAATCATTTTTGAGGTGTGCTGTCAGTACTTGTCCAAAGCAATGGCACAAATGGTTATCTGCAGTAGAGTTTTGGTACAATACTGCTTACCATTCAGCCCTAGGTAAATCTCCATTTCAAGTGTTGTATGGTCATTCTCCAAGACACTTGAGAATCACAAATACTAATACTGCAGTGCCACAAGATTTAGAAGAATGGCTGGCAGACAGAGAAGTGTTGATGGATGTGATCAAACAACAACTTAATAGAGCTTGCCAGCGCATGAAGCATCAGGCAGATAAAAAGAGGTCTGAGAGAGTATTTGAAGTCAATGATCTAGTGTACATCAGGCTACAACCATACATTCAGACATCAGTAGCTGCTCAGTCAAACCAGAAACTATCTTACAAATACTTTGGGCCCTTCAAAATTCTTGAGAAGGTGGGAACTGTTTCCTATAAAGTGGATCTGCCCCCCTGATGCCCGGATTCATCTAGTACTGCATGTTTATCAGCTAAAGAAATATGTGTTGGCCCACTGGATCACCGGCACGGGTGAGTCGACCACTCACCAGCTTTGCCGACCACGACTATCGTTGCACGACCATACACTCTGGCTAGAGGTAGAAGAAGGGAGGGAGAACAGAGCACACAAACACAGCACAAGCACCAGCGTTGGCCGGATCTCTGCAGAGGAGATGGCAAAACTGAACTCGCCCTGTTTACTGAGTTGCACTGGAAAACTATATATACAACTCTACCCATCTAGTCCTAGTACAGTTGCCATGCTACAATAGTGACTAGATGTGACAGCAGGGCTGACTTCCGCGCTTGCCCCCGCTGTGGCTACAGTGCGGCAGGTGAGCCGTTTGTCGCCTGCCCTTACAGTGGCTACAGTACCACAACAGGGAGCCTTTTCGGCGCCGCCTTCCCCTGCCGTGTGTTCACACAGTGATGCAGCAGATTATCTAACAATTCTTCCCCTAATCCTACTGCTAACACCAAAACCCCCTCCATGCCGATCATCTTCTTCAGCTCCGTGAGTCGAAGACGACCGAGCGGCTTGGTGAGGACGTCTACGAGTTGCTGACCAGTTTCGATGAACTCGATGATGATTTGCCCTCCATCGACACAGTCCCTGAGGAAATAGAACTTGATGTCAATGTGCTTGCTCTGGTCATGGAGAACCGGATTCTTCGCTAGGGCGATGGCGTGCTGTTTGTCCACCATTAGTGCTGGTGGGTGAGCTTCCACACCGGTCAGCTCACCCAGCAGCCAGTGTAGCCACACAGCTTGGCACGCCGCTGTGGCCACCACCACATACTCTGTCTCGCACGTGGATAGCGCCACCACCTTCTGTTTCAGCGACAGCCATGAAATTAGAACCGACCCGAGGAAGACGAGCACGCTAGAGGTGCTCTGCCGTCCGTTGATGTCCCCTGCCATGTCTACATCACTGAAGACAGTGAGCTACAACCTACTTCTGCCGGTCTTGGGGAAGACGATCCCCTGATCCACCGTCCTCTTGATGTAGCGCAGTAGCCACTTCACCGCAGTCCAGTGATCCTCTTTGGGATCCTCCATGAAGTGACTGACATAGCCCACGGTGAACGCAATGTCCGGCCTCGTGTGGACTAGGTAGAGCAGACCGCCGATGATGCTTCGGTAGAGTGTTGCATCTACCTTCGCCGCGGTACTGGCCTTTGTCAGCTTTAGCCGCTCCTCCATCGGAGTCATGCGCGGCTTGCACTCAGCCATGCCACTCCGCTTCAACAGCTTCGAGGCGAACATGCTCTGACCGAGCGTGAGCGCCTCCTTCCCCTATCTCACCTCGATGTCGAGGTAGTAGGAGAGCGCGCCGAGATCGCTCATTCGAAAACGAGCCGCCATCTCGCGCTTGAAGCTGTCGATGTCCTCCGCACGCGCGCCAGTGACGATCAAGTCATCCACATACACGCCGCCGACGAGCTCCTCCTTCCCCCATCGCCCCGTGTAGAGCACGTGCTTGGTTGCGCATTGTGTGAACACAAGTTCACCTAGCGTGGCGTCAAGCTTGGCGTTCCACGCTCGTGGGGCTTGCTGTAGCCCGTAGAGCACCTTGCGCAGTTGGAGCACCCTGTGCTCCGTCCCTTGACGGTGAAACCCGGAGGTTGTCTGACGAAGACCGTCTCCACCAACTCGATATTGAGGAAGGCCGATTTTACGTCCAGGTGATGGAGGCGCCAGTCCTTTGCTACTGCCAGTAGTAGTCGGACAGACTCCATGCGCGCTACCGGCGCAAAGACTTCCTCGAAGTCGATACCCTTGGTTGGACAAAGCCTTGGGCGATGAGGCGTGCCTTGTGATTGACAATAGTATCGTGCTCGTCCCGTTTGACCTTGTACACCCACTTTAGGCCGATCGGACGACATCCTAGAGGTGGATCTATGAGCTGCCAAGTCTCGTTTTCCTCGATCACCTTCATCTCCTCCAGCATCGCCCGTCGCCAATTTCCATCGCGCTCGGCTAGCGCGAACGTGGGTGGTTCCTCTGCACTAACGAGCAGCAGCTCTGGGTCATTGAGCAGCCTACTCGCCAGGCCAGAGGGCCCTGTGCCACCGACAATGTCGTCTAGCCTGCGGAACCGCACCTCCTCACCTTTGTGGAAAGCATCCACAAACTCAGTGATGTCACTTGGAGGTGAGGCGAACTCGATCGGCACCGATGGAATTCCCTGTTCCGCCGGAGTGATCGGCATAGCACCTGGAGTGCTCAGCAATCCGGTTGCATTGCTCAGCACTACTCCTGGACTGCTCATCACCACTCCTGGAGTGGTCTGCACCACTGCAGGAGTGCTTAGCCCTAGTCCTGGAGTGGTCGGCACCACTACAAGACCTCTCGGCTCCGCTATGAGAGTGTTCAGCACCCGTCCTGGAGTGGTCGGCACCACTACAGGACCTCTCGGCTCTACTCCTGGAGTGCTCGGCACCTCCCCAGGAGTGCTCGGCTCTATTGTTGGAGTGCTCGGCACCTCTTCCCCAGCGTCTCCACCACCGTGGATGGCCAAGTGCTCGATGACGAAAGTGCTGGTGAAGCCGCTAGCTTCCCCCGTGCTCGGACTGTTCCAGTCCAAAGCTGCCTTCTCGTCGAACACGACGTCGCGCGAGACAAGAACCTTGTCTCCGCATCGGTCGTAGAGCCGATACGCCTTGGTACCTTCTACGTAGCCTAGGAACACCATCGGTGTGCTCCTGTCCTCGAGCTTGGTGAGGACTGACTTTGTCTTCCTGACGTGGCCAATGCACCTGAATGTCTGAAGGAAGGACACGTTCGGCTTGCGCCCATACCAAGCTTCGAACGGTGTCTTGCCCTTTAGGGCCTTGGTGGACGCGCCGTTGAGGATGAACACTATCGTGGTCACCGCCTTACCCCAGAACCTTGCCGGCATGCATTTTGCCTTCATCATAGATCGAGCCATGCCGACCACCGTCTAGTTCCGCTGCTCCACCATGCCATTCTGCTGCGGCGAGTATGGCGCGGTGTGGTGTCGCACCACACCCTGATCCGCGCAGTACGCAGCAAATTCCATCGAAGTGAATTTGCCACAGTGATCAGTCCTCAGCACGCGTAGCTTCTTGCCGCTGTCAGCCTCCACGCGCATCTTGAACTTCTTGATTGTTGCCGCCGCTTCATCCTTGCTTGTCAGGAGTTGCAGCCACATGTAGCGACTGCAAGCATCCACAAGAAGGAGGAAGTACCACCGACCACCGTTTGTGGCTGGCGTGATTGGCCCACAGAGATCGCCGTGGATGAGCTCGAGAGCGTCCGCAGTGATACTTGGCCGCCTATGGGAACGATAGCCTCCTCTGCTTCTCGGCCAGGCAGTTGTCACACAGCTTGCCTTTGTGCTTGATGTGGTGCAGCCCTTGGACCATCTTCCCTAGCCTATCAATCGCGTCGAAGCTGAGATGGCCGAACCGGGCATGCCATAGCCATGGCTCCTCGGTGTGCCGTGCCGCCAGGCACGCCGGCTACTCTACCTTCAGGTCGAGTAGGTACAACCGGTTCTGGGATCTCTTTACCTTGGCAAGAAGTCGCTGCTCCCGGTCCCTGATCCTGAGGACACCGTCCTTGATCAGTACCTCGCTCCCACGCTCACTACACCACAACACCATATCACTGTCAGACATCTGACGCTAAAACTTTTTTTTATCGATGGATGATCTGACGCTAAAGATAACTCACAGACAATCTGACGCTAAATCCTCATTTAGCGATTTGCTGTCTGTCGCCATAGGTACTCATATTTAACGTTTAACTGTCCGATGCTAAAATGATGTATACTGCCAATCTGTCTGTCGCCAAAAATAAATGGGCCCCACCCTGCACGCACGTTCAGCTCGCGCGCCCGTTTACATTCATCTCCCGGGCAAATATTGGCCTGACCCACGAGTACAGAAACCCTAGCCCAAATCCCAAATCCAGAAGCGCCCAACCTGCCCGCGCGCCGCTGCCCTCTCCCTCTCCCAAATGGCGCCCGCCCGGCCAGCCCCTCGCCGTCACCAACGGCGTCGAGCTCTCCTCCCCTCACCGACGGTGACCTCCTCTCCCCCTCGTGGTCCTCCGCATGTGGGGCGTCGTGCTGGGGCTCCCTGACGACACCGAGGAGGGGCGCACGGTGGAGCTCGCGAAGTCTCCTACCAGGCCGTCACCGGCAAGGACCGGCCGTGCGCGCCCCCGTCCCCGACGCCCACCCCACCGGCAGAGCAGGCCACAGCCGAGGGCGTGGTGGCCACGAGCCGCGTGCTGTGCCATCTGCAGAGCAGGCCATGCCGCGAGGAAGAGAGCAGCGACGTCATACCCGCCTACCTCCTTCGATTCGAAGCTTGTCGTCGCGGGGGACGACCGCTGCCTGCCGTTCGACGCATCGTCCGTCGACTTCGTCTTCGCGGGACGCGCCCTCGATGCCGCCAAGTGCCCGGCCGACCTCGCCACCGAGGCCACGCGGATCCTGAAGCCCGAGGGCCATCTCATCGTGCTCACGTCCAGTGCCGCCGACGCCTACAACCTCCGCTCGATCCAGGCGCTCCTACCGTCCCTTCATATTTGCTTTTTCCCTTTGTTTAATATTAACTTCTTTGGTACTTTAAATTAGTATATGGACCATTGAGAAAATTTCCTATTATATCATATCCAAATCATTTAACGTTCTTTTTTTTTCTGGCAGACTCAGACAGTGATAGTTCTTCTACAAATGGGCTGAGTGCGGCCAATTCATCTTGAAATATAGGTAACTTCATCAGAATACTGTGTTCCCTTTTTTGCTACTGTAGCCAGCCAACTGTGTTGTTGATTGCTTTGTGAATAACCGTGGTTTATTGCATGGACATTAATTTGCATTTTACTATTTCCTTTCAGTAGAGTTCTTTTGTTCAATTTTATTGATTTTTAATCAAATGATATTGTTTTCATGTAAATTACATATTATTTCCAAGAACTTCAAGAGCAGTATGTGTTATTTAGGTGAATGGTTACTCTTGGCCCTCAACTTTGGCGCTGGTTTAGTTTAAACCCTGAACTATAGATCTGTTTAATCATTATTCTGGAAATGTCAAAACTCAAAGCTGGTGCAACTAAGCATCCTTAACCTGAAGTCCCAAACCACATATATTCGTTTTCTACTTTTCTCTTTCTCTTTCTCTGATATGAATATACTGGAGAGCATATTGCCAGCTATGAGGTCAACCTGATGGTTATTTTCAAAATCAGTACAAGGAAAAGAAACCCTGATATGAACCTTGATTTCATGACCTGTATTTATGCTTCCATATTTTCTGAGTTACTTTTGCTCCCAGCACAGGACTTGGAATTTCTAAATAGAAATAGTAGACAATATGGTAGTAAAGTAGTTCTCACTTCCTTGCTCTAAACAATTCATGAAATGCAGTTTGTATTTTAATAAAGCCATGGTTGACTACCTTCATGGTTGCTGGATGAAATAGGACAAGGTTTTAGATTTCCTGTTGTTCTTAAGTCTTCCCAGGGTTCAGCCACATGGCCTCTTTGTTAGTCTTGTCTTGACGGCATGAGGAAGAAGCAAACCAACTGATCAAGGTTGAGTGGCATATACTTGACCAGGCCTCACTTGTAACTTGGTGGCAATGATCCACAAGACCATGTCCTATCTGGACACACTTGTTGAGCTTGGTATGAAACAAGGTGGAAAAGTAGATATTTGCTGTCCTAAACAAGGCCACTCCGATTTCTGTGGTGGCAATGATCCCCAAGACCATGTCCTATCTGGACACACTTGGTGAGCTTGTTCTTACCATTCTTTGATGTACTGACATTTGCTTGAGCTTGGAGGTTCTTGCTAAGCCTGTACTTCTGTAACATCCAAGAAATGATGATTACTGCAGCAGTTACAAATATCATTTTAGCAGGCGGATTTCTGATTCTAAAGTACCTGGAGATGGCTTTTCAAACTGAAGATTGCTATTATCTTCTATTTTCTGCTCATTTCTTGGCTGCTAATATCTTCATTTGTTTGCTTGAACCTTGAGTGTACTTGACTGTTTTAGTTCAAGTACTTCACTAGTACATGGGACCCCTTTTAACATATGTTCAGTTTGATTTTAATGTTTGTTACCCTTGCCTCTGTAGGAAACATGCTAACCTTTATGGTTGGTTCAAAGCAAGCATTTGAAGTATCCCTAGCAGATGTTGCACAAACCTAGATGCAAGGAAAAACAGATGTTCCCTTAGAGCTTCATGTTGATGATACTACAGGAGCCAATGAGGTTTGTAGTGGACAGTAGTTGTAGTGGATCCACTCATATTTTCTGCATTGCCAATGAGGTGCTAGTCGATCTCATTTGGATACATGTACCTGATACTGTAGACTTATCATTGATGAATCATTGATTCATGTTTGTAATGGCTGACCATATATGTATGTCTTAGTGACTGTTTGGACTTGGTCATGAATGAATCTATTTGTATGAGAAACGTGCACAATGATATTACTTTTGTATTAATTTGCAACCAAATGGCCTTTTATTTTTTTAAATGCATTTAAATGATCTCGTCAAACCATCTGTCGCTGAAAACATTTGTAACTTCAAATTGTCTGTCGCTATAGAGTACTGGGAGGCATTCTGTCGCTAAAGAGTAGCAGCAGACTATCTGTCGCTAAAAAAATTTGGGGCAACGGACTGTCTGACGCTAAAAGTACTGTCCGACGCTAAAGATGTTTAGCGACAGGACTTACAGCATTTGTAGAAGTCTATCGCTATAACTTTTTAGCATCAGATTGTCTGTCGCTGTAGCCGCTTTTAGCGTCAGACCGTCCATCGCTAAACTTGGTGTTGTGGTGTAGTGGCTCATCCAGCTGGCCAATGCTGATGATGCTTGAACGAAGCTACGGGATGTATATATACATCCGTTAGCGCGCGGTGCTCGCCGTTCTGGCACCTGAAGATGATGGTGTCGCGCCCTCGGATCGCCACCCTTGAGCCATCACCAAAGTTCACCGTGCCGGTCACGTCGTCGTCGAGCTCGGAGGCCTTGGAGCCTGTCATGTGGTTGTTGGCGCCAGAGTCCAGGTACCACATCTGCTCCTGCTCGCCGCCCACACGTCCGAGGTGGACTTGGGCGCGTGGTTCGTTAAGGTTGACAGCCTTTAGGGCCTTCCCAGGTCCTTCCACCACCGTCACCTCTCCCTTCGCCTTGGCCTCAATGTTGTGCAGCGCACAGAATGTCACCATTAGGATAGTGGCCTCATCATCATCACCCTACGCCAGATGAGCCTCAGCCTTCTTTTCCTGCTTGTGATTTGGGCACTCCCTTGCCCAGTGACCCGTCTTCCCACAGTGCCGGTAGGCGTTGGGGTCGACCTGCTTCTTCTTATCCGAAGAAGCCTTGCCGCGGCACTTGCCATCGCCACCGCGGCTGGAGGAGGCTACCCTGG